>NC_073693.1:100772337-101016405 GCF_029784155.1 Uranotaenia lowii | reverse complement strand
GTTTTTTAATGTGAAGAGCAAACATGTAAAGTGTTCAGAAAAACGATAAAAGGTTGGAATAATCAAACAAATTAAAAGATATTATTTTTATTAACCCCTAGTTGCATGAACGAATTCTTCATTTGACTTATTCAGGCTATTTTATAGTTCATTTGACTGTTTTTAATTTATCATTATTGAAAACAAAAGAGCCGTACATAAAGATGAATTTGAGATTTATTTTTAATTGTTTCATTCTCCTATGTTTAGCTCTCATATTAAACACTATTACTGGAAATTATAAAATAAGCCTCTTTTTACGTTTCCAAGTTTCCAACTAGGAGTTCTGAATTAAAATGTAAACGTTGATTTACTTCTTTTCCTATGGTTGTTTGATTTTTTTTTTTAATGATTGTAATGACATGCGGTACATGAACAAATTTTAAGTGACAGTTCCGGTAAAACTGTGAGTTTTTTCAGTTTAGAGATAATTGAAGAAAAGTCAGAGTAGTTTTGAATTTCAAAACTAATGATCTTTTTCCATTTTTTTTTATCTCCTGAATTCTGACTAGTAAAAAATAAATAACAATTTTGAGTTCTGAATTTTGGTTTGAATTTTTGTCTGACCATGGAATTAAAAATTAATTTTGACTTCCTTATGTTTTTTCCCGGTTTAGGATCTAAATTTCCAGCTTTTTTCCAGTCCGTGGCCAAGTCAATTTGAAAAAAAGGAAGAAAACGTCGGATTTCTAGAAAAAGACATGCATCGTCTTAGTCAAAATGGTTTTACAGACTGAATAAACGAGGACAACTTAAGATATTAACATACACTGAGGAAAAAATCTTATATGATATTCATAAGATCGGTCTTATGAAACGATTTTCTATCATTTTTTTATGATTTCATAAGATTGCTTATGACACTCATACGATAAGTATCGTTTTCCATACGTTCCTTATTGTCATTACATAAGCGATCTTATGAAACTCATGTCATTGTGAAAAAAAAAACATGCGTGCCGCGCAGCTAAAGCAAGATGGCTACCGAAAGAGATGTGACAGTGATTTGTCAATAGGTAATTAATAATTGACCTCGATGAACTCTCCAGAAGTGGACTCATTCTCGTTAGCAACTGCAGCAGCAGCAACTTCTGATTCTCCAAAAGAACCGTGGATGTATAATTTTTCTCTTTTTGGTAAAATTCTTCCAAAAATGTTCTGTAAATATTCCTTAAAAGACTTACAGTAGTTTTTCGATTTTATCACGGTCAAAAAAAATTATACCGTGAATATGGCGAAACCGTGAATTTGGTGAAACTAAAAATTAAATTGGAAAAAAGTATTTTTGCTGTCTTTAATCAATAATTTATAATGTTTTCAGCAGTGGAAACGATTTGTATCAATTAATTCTGATTAGATATAAGATGTAATTATCAAAGATTTCTAAACACAAAGCATCGATTTCAGTTCAAATTATTGTTCTCTATACCAATTTTAAGATTTTTTCTTGAAATTAAACCGTGTAGAATATCAATTTGATAGTCTAAATCTAAATAAAGTGAATTATTTGTTTTTTTAAAGGAAATTTAACAGTCGTTATCTCTTATGTCGATTTTGAAAAAGAGTTCAAAGAAAACTGCATCAAAAAAATTTCTCCAGCAAATTTTAAATTTCAATATTTTAATCTTCACACCTAAATTCCTAAATTCACACCTGAATAACTAAAAAGTTTACATTTTCGAAAAATATTTTGAAATTTGCTCAAATACGACTTTTAAAGTGTGTTTCTCGAAATTTGCTTCATGGGTAGGTAATCCTTTGTTTTTCATATGAAGAAATCTTAGTTCATTCTAGGTACATATTTTATGGCAAAGCTAGCACAATTCATTTTGATCTTCCAAAATTCTCCATCCCGACAATACTAAAGGCTGTCCAATCAGGATTGCTCACGCCCCCCTTTCAAATAAACAAAGAAAACAGAGACACTTATAAATTCACCCACATCTTTAATTGATTCGCATAACCAAAAAAGTTTACTTTTTTGAACGGCTAACCAAGCACAAATAACAACACTAGCATTAGCGTGACGTTAAACTTATGTCGATTATTACAAGTTTTCAAAATCCAGATGGCGACTTAAAACATTATACAGCTAAAATAAGCAGTTCGATGGCATTTTCATATTATTGAATATTTTCATATTATTGAATGAATTGAATATAGCATAACATAAACCATAAAAAATATCATGAACAAAGACACTCTACGCTTTTGAACGAAAATTAAGGACCTGGAAATGGTTTCTGAATGATTTCTAAAAAAGCGTGATAAAATCGAAACAATAACCGTGATAAAATCGAGCGTGAATTTGGCGAGTATTGATAAAATCGAACAGTGATAAAATCGAGAAACTACTGTAATGTTATTTTTTGTAAAATACCTTTCGACAACGACTCATCTGAACTTTCCGAAGTTTCAGTTTGTTCCGTGGAACAGTATGATCATGATCAGAGCCTGTCAAAAAATCTTAATCCTCTGAGCTTTCATCCGAGAGATTTTTGTAAGATATATTTGCAAAAAAAATGTTGTTATGTGCGTTTCGTGTCTGTCTTTTATCCTTTAATAGCATAAGCTAAATTTGCCATTAAAAAAAGAAACCTTTTTGAAATTTTTCGTATACATGACAATGATGTTTTTCATTTTTAATAACCTGCCGACGAAGTTTCATCTGAATCTATTTTCATCACTTCTCTATCTAGGGGCTTTGGATTATCCTGGTCAGAACCAGTAGAAATTCCTACAAAGTTGGAGCTAGATGATGATTCCATGTGTGTTTCACTACTTTTTTTCAGTCTAAAAGATTAATTAAACACCAAACGAAACAGCATTTTCATTAACACGTAATTTTTAAAACAGCTTAAAATATCGAAATAATTTTTTTTTCTACCTGTGTCTTCTACAGAATGTTAATCTATACTTTAAATTTCCAAAAAACAGTTTATCTCAGTATTGATAAAAAATCACTTGCACCCCTCTGATCCCAAGTGCCTCAATTATTTTCAGTTAAGGAAAGTACAATTAAAATAATGCTTATTTTTTTAACAGATACCCGAATTCCAGCATTATTCTCTTTGTTGGCTCTCTGTTTTCATTCCCGCACGGTCGCTCAAAAATATTTGTTACTTTTTTGAATGTTCAGTTCTATTAACAATATAGTGCATTGAAAATAGTTTTATGTATTTTTAAACGGCTGTGAGGATGTGAAGAGAGATCAGGCGAAAAGAAAAACCTTAGTGTGCGGGTTGAATTCCAAATAATAATTCATAAGCGTGTCTTATGAAATTCATAAGATGTTTAAGGTCTTTTTCATAAGATTATCTTATGAAAAATCATAAGACCATCTTATGAAAATCGTGAGAATGCTACTGACATCATTTCATAAGACCGTCTTATGAAAGCCAAAAAACGTCTTATGAATTCCAATGTTTTTTTCTGATTTCGAAATTTCATAAGATTTTCTTATGAACCTCATATGATGTATTTCCTCAGTGTATAACACCCAGTACAAAGATGGGAATCGAACCAATGGTGGTTCATGCGATTATCGTCTCACCACGCGAACCACTCGACCACCGAGACGTAATTCCTGGGTATATTTCCCATATTTTTGGTTATTTTACGTTACTCTTGTTAAAAAGTCGAAAAAAAAACAATGTTCCAGGTGCCCACTGTTTTGAAGCAGTAAGCCATTTGTGGTGGATAATTTTTTGGTATTGAAACCAAAATTGTCTTCGAATCTAAATTTAGATTGAAAAAAATTGTTTAGATACCGGATGATAAACACAGATCTAGACATAATAAAATAATGCAAGATGCTACTTAACAGTGTTAAATACCCTCCTTTTGCAAATGTTGTTGAATCTCGGTGGCCCACCATAATCTGATACGTTCCATTTTTGGGGGGACCAAACCCCTTAGTGATCCAAGATTCGAGGTGGCGCTATTCCGTAAGTAACACCGTAAGCGACCGCGCACAGAAAATAACTCCCGGTTTTGGCCACAGGAAAGCCAGACTATAGACATCAACAACGCATGAAAATCGCAACTTTATAACGTTAATTACCTGTTTCTCTTCTTCGTTTGGCCGGGACCGCTGCAACTGCTACTGTTGTTGTTGTTGCTGCTGCTGATGCTCCGAAAACTGCCGCCGACGAAGATGTCTTAAGTAGTGAGCCGGATGATGACGGCGGATATTTGATGTGTCCAGCAACACCGGTTGTTTGCTGTTGCTGCTGATTGCCGTTGATGGCAGCTCTGCTGTTCTCAGAACTTGCCGCAGCGGAATGGCTCAAGTGACCGTCGTGAGGAAGATTCGACGAGGGTTGCTGCTTCTGATAATGATGATGATGATTCTGCTGCTGCCGGTGAGAACTCAATCCACCATCATAGCGCAACGCGGATGAAGATGACGACGGATTTGGCAAAGTTCGTTCGTCGTAGATGACAGTCGGTGAAGACGGGGAGCTGCGTCGCAGCAGATAGTTCTTCTGGACCGGACTTGCTGCCGCCTGGCGTCTTCGATGAGGCAACTCAGAGGAACTGGCACTACGGGCGGCCGCAAACCGCAGAGCCTCGTTACTTAAGGTTCCCGCTTTTTCGTACGAAGACGATTGATGGTAATGATGTCGCACTATTCCAGAACTCGATGGGTACTGGGTATCGGTCACTGCAAAAGGGGACGCAAAAAGAGAAAAGATACCAATTAGAAACGAAAAACTGCGTTAGGTCGCAATAAAAATGAAAATAAGGGAAAAAAGAAACACCTGGACTGTGTGTCAACCATCCACAGTGGGACAAAGGCTATGAAAGGTTTATAAAAATTCTGTTGATTTGGATATTTTATTGAAATAGATTTTCTGAAAATTTACAGTTAGTTGGTACTTCCGTGTCAGTAATATTTGCTTCGACCTCACATTTTGTACAGTGCCAGTGCCAATATTCAATATTGATCAAGGATTATTTACGGCGTGTTCGTAAATTGATTTTTTCTTTCGAAGTGATTTTTTTTATCGATGCTGGCGTTCGTAAATTATAAACAAACGTAAGCCAAAGCATTGGTGAGTGATTTGACATCTACCAAAAAATTGATCAACTGATGTATCACGGAAAAAAATCAATTTACGAAGTACACTAAATCTCAGCAGTTGAAAGTAAACTGATAAAGATAAAGAAATCTGTTTTACCAACTACTAAATCTGAGATTTTTTATGCACACTTTTATTGTTAAGATGCGACCGAATGTTTTTTTTCTTATAGCGTATTCGTTTATGATTAGTTTTGCACCAAGTTACCACCAATGTTGCACTTTTTTGTAATGATACTGCGGAGGGTTCTCCCTCCACCCCATGCGCATCATTTGAAGTGGGAGGGACAATTTATCCTTTGGATATTCGTGTTTATACATTTCTTTGCCATTTTCTGTACTACTTGGTCGTTCTATCAACTCCCGTGTATCTCCATCACTGTACAGATATCTGTACCAACACGTGAAAAGGATCTATCTCCAAAAGTAAACAAAAACCATTTTCAGTACCTCGTGATAGGCCAACACTTGCACTACTTAACGGTAAAACCCTTTTGAGAAAATAATATTCCGTTACATTAAAAACTCAATTTGAGTAAAGGATCTATAAACATTCTTAAACCAGAACTGCCATTACATGGATATGCACCCTTTACTCCGAAACCATTTTTCGCTATTACTCCGCCAACAAACTCAAAATAATCAATTTAACTCTTTATTCAACATAAAAACATAGTTACAAATGAATGAGAGCTTGTAACTTAAGCTAAAAATAAGAAAATAGCAAAGGGTGTATAAACAGATTAGACAAAATGTTACGTGAAGTAGGTTCTATCTACGATAACGCGTTATTTTTTCATGAAAATTGATATTCCTCTATTCCAACATATAGAGGATGCTTCTAAAAATCGTTTGTCTTTCATAAAAATTATCAAAAATTTAAAGTTATTTTTAATTATCGATTTGAAATAGGTTATATTTTTTTCAAACGCGTTTTTCTCAATACGCCATCATGGATATAGATCTTTTTTGTGTGTTGGTAAATATTTGACACTTTATTCAAAATTAAAACATAGTTGCAAATGAACGGGAGCTTAAAACTAAAGCTAGAAATGAGAAAATAGCAAAGGGTGTATAAACAAGGGAGATAAAATATTACGTGAGCTAGGTTCTATCTACGATAGCGCGTTGTTTTTTCATGAAAATTGATATTCCTCTATTCCAACATATAGAGGAATCATAAATCATTAAGCTATCATAAAAATCAAAAATTTCAAGTAATTTTTAATTAGCGATTTAAAATAGGTTGTATTTTTTTTCAAACGCGTTTTTCTCGATTCGCCATATATGGAGATAGATCCTTTTCACGTGTTTGTACAGATATGTCTAATCAGCAGTGTTCGGAATCGCTAACTGAAAAATTAGCGCCGCTTATGAAATCGCTAATTTAGTCAATGTTATCGATCGCTAATTAAAACCGCTAAATGTGCTGAAAAAGTTATCGCTTAAAGCTTAAAGCGTTAATCGCTAACTGCTAACTGTTACCCAACAAAAAACGTAAACCAAAAAAAAATAATTTCGTGTTTTTTGAATGCACAGTACAAATGTTACACCGAAATTGGAAATACAGTTAACTGAAACTTCTGAAAACAACACAAAAATATTAACTGTTCAAAGCATGGACACAGTTGAATCATAAGTTTTTTTTATTCCAAAGCTTTGCAATCATAGTGTAGTTTTTTGGTAAAATTTCCAACCAGTTTTCACCTCTTCCAAACTTGTATGACTCTCATGTTAGAAGCGTTTCCAAACGTGAATGTTCATACAATATCTAATCGAACCTAAATCGAAAACAAAACGAATGATTCAATACACATACTGCTTTACAATGTAAATTTTTTCTCTAGTGATTTTTTTATCTTATTTTATATGAACTGATCTGTAAAATAAAAAAAGAACTAATTTTTGAAATGTAAATATTTCAACTACTTTAAAAACAAAACTAATCAATTAAAGGATGTAAAAAGTTCGATATTGTTGAGCTATTTTCATTAGATTCTTCTTCTTTGACTATTGCCAAAGATGTACTAAACGAATTTTGAAGTTAATCTCAAGGTCATTAAAATACTAGGTTTTCTGACTTTTACAATATGTAGGCGAGGAGAACACGGTGGAGTGTGGTGATGCTCGTTATCTTTACTTACAAACTAGCAGTGTTCTAAAATGTAAAGGCAAGCTTGGGTCTCAGCTGTTCTATGAATTAAAGGTTAACAATTAGCGGTCTTCAATTAGCGGAAACATAAAATAGCGGAACTTTTTAATTCGCTAACTTATCAAAAATTTAGCGGCAGAATGAATCCGTTAACAAAAAGTTAGCGGACTAACGATTAGCGATTACCGGTTTAGCGCCATAGTACCGAACACTGCTAATCAGATTTCCATCACCACATTATAAAGATCCCATTTGGAATTCTTACATATATTAAAAAAATTTCTTCCTACATAGTATTGCCTTTCTTGAGAATTTGTTTATATTTAAATTATTTTTGGTGTTTTGCGGCAGGCTGTTATACATACAGCCGTTGTAGAACATAGATCGTTTTTAGAGTGTTCATTTCTCAGCCATTTTAGCGTTCCCGGGAATCGGGAAATCTTTCCCGGGAATTCTCTAGATCCCGGGATTATATTCGAAATGATGATTTTAACACTCTACTGCATACGAAACCTTATCTATACATATAGTGTTTTAAATGTTAAGGTAGTAGTATAGCAAAACATTTCAAACTTTTTTAAAGCCTCTAAACTTCACTTAAACTTCACACGAGCGGATAAAGGCGCCAAAACCGTGATAATGCACGCCAACGAATATCGCGCCAAAATGTCAGCTTTGGTAAGTGACACTACAACATACGTACCACTAACCGATAACCCTACCGATCGAACATTATCACGAATTAACGGCATGCTTAAGGAATGGCACACGAACAAATATATAGACAAAAGGACACGGGACAAAATGCTTCTTTTTAATTGCCCCCCACCACGAATTTACGGGCTCCCGAAGACGCATAAAGAAAGCCGACCGCTACGACCAGTGGTCTCAACCGTAGGGTCAGCCTCATACTACCTAGCTCAATTTCTTGCTAACATCTTACAAAAGGTAGTTGGAAAAACCGAATATCACGTTCGGAATAGCTTCGACTTTTCGAATGAGATCACCAAAATTCAAATCCCCGAGGGATACGTTATGTTCTCTCTCGACGTCGTGTCACTGTACACTAACGTACCAGTGCAAAAAACGTACGAAATAATCGAAGGAAAATGGGGAGAAATCAACCAACACACACAAATCCCCTGGCTCGAATTTCTGCGTGCACTTAAAATCGTACTGGAAGCATCTTTCTTCCAGTACAACGGCAAGATGTACAAACAGATATTCGGGGTTGGGATGGGGTCACCTCTCAGTGGAGTTGTAGCGAATATTCTCCTCGAACACCTTGAAAAAGAAGTTATTGCAAAACTGAAAACAAAGGGAATCAACCTTATAACGTACAAACGATATGTAGACGACTGTTTTCTTATTGCAGAGGAAAACAAAATCGATGAAATACAAAATGAATTTAACCAACCTTTCGACAGCATTAACTTCACAGTCGAAAGGGAAACAAATTATTCTATACGATTCTTGGACATGACCCTCACCAGAAACGGTAATCAAATAAATAAAAATTGGTTCACCAAACAACTTAATGGGAGATACCTAGATTTTTCATCCAGCAGCCCGTATGCGCACAAGAAAAATACCGCAATTGCATTAATTGACCGCGCACTTAAATTAACTGACACAATAGAACGAGAAAAAGGCATCTTAACTGTCAAAGGAATTCTCAGATGCAACAACTATCCGAATGATTTCATTGACAAAATTTTAAGTGCACGTGTTGATGCAATCTACAACTCACTCAAATACGAGGACAGGGACGTCCAAATGGGCAGATACGCATCCTTGACGTATATTCCCCATCTAAGTGAAAAAGTAACTAAAATTTTACGAAAATACGACATCATCGCTTCTTCAAAACCGGTCAACAAAATAAAAAACAGCATTTTCACCAAACTTAAAGATGAAATACCGAAAATGAAACAAACGCAAGTAGTATACGCAATCCCTTGCGAATGCGGTCGCGTATATTGTGGGCAAACTTCTCAAACAATCGAAAAAAGAATTAAAAACCACAAATACAGTTTCAAACCAAACGCATCGACAACCGGCTTAACGCAACATGCTGTGGAAAACCACCACACATTCAACTACGATGATGTCAAAATCTTGGAAAAAGTGAGCGATGAGGGTAGAAGGAAAATCGCTGAAACGCTCCATATAAAATTGAGAGGAGAGCGAGCAGTAAACATCCAACGAGATGCCATGGAAATCTCTAGCATCTATAACGCTCTAATAAAAAAGCTGAGAGGGACGCCCCAATTCAAGAGCACGATCCAACCGAACATCAAACCGACGACGAACCAACCTGAAGCGCACCGAGACGACGGCTGACTAGGAGCATCTTCTTGACGTCGATTTCAAATATCAAGAGACGGCCGTTAGGGAAACACGCGGCAAAACAAGTTGTGAGTTTCGAGATAGTGTGCATAGGAAATAGTTTTTTGAAAATATTATAAAATTTATTACTTTCTATCTATTTTAAATACAGTTTTTCTGAAGATGGCTGAAGCTCAGTAGGCCGAAACGTAAAGAAACAGCAGTTTTAATTTCGTCCTAAATAAATCACCGAAAAAATTATCAATCAAAGAAAACCATATGAGAGTTTTCCGCCTTTTCTGTTTCTATCTAGCTCGTCTTGAACTGATTGTTTTTTAGCTTCTTTTTTTCTGAGAGTATTCGTTTCGAACAGTTTTGTACATCAGCCAATTTCTCTCACATTTCTGACGAAGATACTGGCTGTATAGTTTATCTCATCTCCATTTCAACAGGCGAAAGTTACTATAGTACCAGTTATTAGACATTTTTCTGTTTACGCCTCGTTCGTTTACAAAGGCATTTATACTATTCTTCAGTTATAAATCAAAATCTTTAACAGATTCGTTAAAATCACAGCAAACCAACAAACCCAATCCTGTCTCAAGATTTCGACAGAAATCGATTTTGTTGTACCGACTCCAATCTTTCATAACTTGAAATCTTTCCAATTCGTTGTATTCCGTTAGTCGATGAGGTACCTAGTTTCTTAGCCACATCCCGTACCGATGCCAAAGGATGCCGTTTGTAATAATCCTTGATGTTCTTGTCCATTGTAGGGTCAGCAGGGTAAAGGTTTTCTACCAATATCCTTCTTCCTTAGCTAGTTCTCTGATCGAAGGGCCACTCACAGTGCCCCATTCGTGCACAATCCGTTTTCTTTGCCCGGAAGTAAGGCCTCGCAATTTGAGATTTATTCGCGAAAAACGACTAAAAATGACAACTTACTTCACTTGGATGTAAACAACAGTACGCAGCCAAAATTTGGTTGGAAACTACACGATTTCGATTTACTGCCTATTTTTTTGTTTCTGTAACTGATCGATAGCAACCCGGTCAACTATTACAGGTATCATTTATCCATAGCTAGAATCTTTTCTACTCTGATGAGTCCGTTTCAAATGCTATGCTGATGCAAATTTGACCGACAGAGTTACAACATCCCTCCATTTTCCATTGTTTCTAGCTTGGAATGAATTTACTTTTAAAACATACTGCTTTCGTTGTTCGAAATCACCACACGAACGAAACGAGATTGTTCGCGTTGTCACGCGTTGACCAACTTTCTCCTGGAACCGGTGAGTGAGTGAGCCCTCTTCTCGCCAAAAATTTGCATACACTCTCGAAAAGCTTCTCCCCCGTTCGAGTTCAGCGAGCCACATCTCCCCTCATTTGCCCTGACCCGGCCTTTTGAGCTTTTCTGCCGGGAGCAATGACGGTGTGGTGGTCGTAATGAAATTTGATTTCCTGAACCTATTACTGAGGTCCGGCGTATCCTCTACTCTATCTAGAGGCCCTCCCATGGAAGCCCCCTCTGAAGAGCGAAGTCGTTACTGGCGCCTGTTTGCGGTAGAAATTGTGTTCACCGGAAATTATTCGAAGTTGCTGCTTGCTTGGGCTTGTTTGCTTGCTGGCTGCGGGTTTGTTCCTGCCCTTTTGCTGCCAGCTCGTTTTATATTATTAGACATTGAGTTTTGTTTTAGCTTTGGCTCCGTCCGTCCGTTCGTTCATCCCGTCAACAGCCATCAGCAACGCCCGTCTTTCTTATGGTGATGATGTTGATCACCAAGTAAAATGAGTTATAATATATTGGTTTTGGTATTCTTCGGAGGGGATGTGGCGTCCGGCCGGTGAAGCACAGTGGAGCAGATCACTGACGAATCAATAATCAAAAATTGCATTGCACTTTTTGGTGCATTGCTAAGAAACGGTGTACTGTACTGTGTACTTATTTTCACAGAGCAATAGTTTTAGTTAGTTTCAAAAAGTCAAATTTTCGTAGAACTGCACATTTTATTGATCAAAAGTGTGTTATTGGTCTATTTTCAATAGAAAATAAATTTAAAAACTATCATCAAAGTGATCAATGTGACTTTGAACACTTACTTCTAATTCTATAGATTGATTAACGGTACTGAGCGAATTGTTCAAAGAATTTTTTTCAATATGTTAAATTTTCTGTATATTTTCTTATCAAATCTAAAGCCACAAATCGCATTTTGTGGCAAAATTAGCATTGAGAGTTGCCCGCATATGGAATGAAATGAATAAACCAAAGTGACAGGGTTCAAATTTTCTAGTACATTTAATCTATTATTTCAGCCGCCTGACAGCCTCTCCGTATGCGTTTTGAAACTAAAGAGGGAAAGTCCACTTTCAGTTGGAATCTGGTGCTTTATAGACTGTTCCGATAATTATAAATCTTTATGTATATGAAAATGAATTTCTGTCTGTCTGTTCCGTATAGACTCAAAACTACTGAGCCGATTTACTCAAAACTACTGAGCCGATTTACTAAAAAACTTTGCAGGTTGGTGCTTTTGAGGCTTGGGAAGGTTCCTATTATGGTTTGAAACCTCTACCTCTCACTGAAAGGGGGAGGGGGTTCCTCAAATAAAAGACAAGTGTTTGCATAGCTCGAGAACCGATCAAACAAATTAAATCAAATTTGGCATGGGAGGATATTTGGGTACGAGGAATGTTTCTATGAATATTTGGTACCTCTCCCTCTTTCCAGTGAGGAGAAAAAAGAGGGAAGGGGGCTACCTTACAATTTTTTGCATAACTCGAGAACTAATCACGCTTATGGAACCAAATTTGACATGGTAGGGTATTGGAATACGAGACATGATTATTTCAGACCCCTCCCTTCTTCAAGTGAGGGGATAGGAAGGAAGGAGGGGGGTTTCATACCATTTTTATTGCATAACTTGAGAACTGTTCGAGCAAAGGATCCAAATTTGGCATGAAAAGGTATTTGGGTACGAAAAATGGTTCTATGAATATTTGGTACTTCTCCCTTCTTCCAGTGGAGAGATAGAAAGGAGGAGGGGGCTCCTTTACAATTTTCAGCATAACTGGAAAACTAATCAAGCAATAAGAACCACTATGATATTCTGAGAACCCTCTGATCTTCCAGTGGGATAATTCTAAGGGGTGAGGATGCTCTCATATAATTTTTTACATTACTCAAGAACTTATCCAGCAAATGGAACCAAAATTGGCTTTTAAGGGTTTTTGGAAACGAGGAATGTTTCTTTGAATATTTAGTATTAATGTTTCCTTCCAGTTTAGAATAGGAAGGAGAGAGGGTGGCTCTTTTGTAATTTTTCGCATAACTTTTGAGATTATCGAGGAAGTGGAATGAAATTTGGCATGAAAGGGCATTTGGATACGAGAAAAGTTTATATACTTATTTGAGACTCCTTTCTTTTTCAATTGGGGATAAAATTATGGAAGGGGAAAAATCCCATACAATTATCTAACAAATGGAACCAAATATGACAAGGGAAATCATTTGGGTACGAGAAATTGTTCTATGATTATTTGGAACACCACTCTTCTTCCAGAGAGCACACAACGGGGGGAGGAAGGCTCCAATACAATTTTGTTGCTAAAACTGAAAACATAAAAGTTCAAATTTACTCATTTAAACGTTACTTAAAAATTCTGCAAAAAATCATGGATTAGTTTTGAACCGAAACGAAGCTCTTTAGACCCCAGGGTTTGAGAAATTCGAAAATGACCCCAAATCGACTCAGTGTAGTGATGTTTTCAAGTTCTCGGAAGCTTTTATCGAAGGGAATAATTTCATTGATAATGTCGAAATTTCTCTATTGAGATGGCCTGGACTATGTAACAATGACTTTCAAAATTTATTGGAAGAGATTAAAAAAAAAAGAAATTACAACAAAACATTATCTGATGGCGAAATCATTTGAATGCCAGGAAAAGATAATGACGAATAAGGAGATAATTTGAATATCTTCCCTTGCAAGCAACTTACTAAAACAAATGATTGTTGAATTCCACATATGAAAGACATTGATTCACTCAATAAAACATTTAAATTGGCTTCAAGAAGAAGAAAAAATTTTAGAAAAAAAAATTTTTTTCCCGGTTACCAGAATACTCTAAAAAGGATTTTAACTTATCATTATGAGCATGAGCACATCTATTACTTCAGAATTGATAATTATTCATTTTAAACTACTAAAAATTATTATTTGCTAAGTTTCGCTGAATTCACGTTTTTGCTACATTCACGCCCATTTCTTTTTATCGTGATAAAATTTAAAAAAAAAAACACTGTATATATACAGACCCCGATTGTTTTTGGCATTTTGGCTACATCCGATTTTTGAAGCGACATTACCTATTAGTTCTGAAAAGGTGATTGAATACAACAAAAAAAAAACAAAAGTTTTTTTTAAATTTTGAAGTGATGAAAAGATGAAAAACTGAAAAAAAATTTAAAAAAAACAAATACAAACAAAAGACTAAAAATGACAAAAACAATGAAAAAATGATAGAGAATGACAAAAACAGCAAATATGACAAAAAAAAACATGCATGAGAAAAAATAATAAAAAATGACTAAAAATGGTTGAAAATTAACAAAAAATAACGTTAATAATAATAATAATTTGCGCCTAAAATTAGCGCGGAGCTAGTTGCAATTCGAATTATTAAAAATGTTGTACTGTTTATTAAAATTATAATGTTTCTAACAAAAATAGAAAATTAAATAAAACATACACACAGACGCACGCCCGGATTTTGCGAACGAAATATAATCTATATATAGATATATATATAAATGAATATAAGGTACCCCTCCCTCCTCTCAGTGGGATGATAGGAAGGGGGAGAGGGGCTATCTTACAATTTTTCATATAACTCGAAAACTAATCAAGATATTGGAACCAAATTTGGCACGGGAAGGTATTTGGATACAAAAAATATTTCAATTATTATTTGAGACCCCTACCTCTTTCCAGTAGAAAGGGGAAGGGGGCCTCATTCATACTTTTTCACATAACTCAAAAACTAATAAAGCAAATGGAACCTAATTTGGCATGGAAGGGTATTTGGATACGAAAAATATTTCTATGTTTATTTGAGACCTCTTCCTTTTTCCAACAGGGAGATATAAGGGGGTAAGGGGGCCTCTTTTATACTTTTTTACATAAATGGAACCAAATTTGGCATGGAACGGTATTTGGGAACGTGACATGTTCTAATGCTTGTTTGAGACTTCTTCCTTCTTCCAGCGGGGAGAAAGGAAAGAGGAAGGAGAGTTTCATATATTTTTTAACTACATAACTCAAGAACTGCAACAGCAAATGGAACCAAATTTGACATGGAACTTTATTTGGTTACGAGAAATGCTTCTATGAATATTTGGTATCCCTCACTCCTTCAAAGAAGTGGATGAAAAGGGAAAGGAGAGGTCTCCCTTACAATTTTCAGTATAACTGGACAGTTGATCGAGCAAATTGAACCATATTTGGAATGTGAGGGTATTTGGATACGAGAAATGTTTCTTTTATAAATTGAAGCCCTACCTTTTTTCAGCGGAAAGATATAAAGGGGGAAAGGGGGGCTTCATTACAATTTTTTTTGCATAACTCGAGAATTAATCGAGCAAATGAAACCAAACTTCACATCAAAAATTATTTGAGTACGAAAAATACTTTTTCTATGTGAAACAAGTCCTTTCTTGCAGTAGGATGATAGAATTGGGAATATAGGAAGGGAAGAGGAGGCTTACATTTAACATTTTTTTACAAAATCCGAGAAATGGACATAACTCAACATGGAAAATCATTTTGATATGATTTCATGATTATCTGACATACCATCCTCCTTTCAGTGAGTAAGTACATAGGAGGATGGAGGTGAGCCCAATACATTTTTGTTAGCATAAGTTTTCAATATATGCTAACGAAGCCAACAAATGGCAACAAATATGGCATGGAAAGATACTTGGTTACGAGATATGTTTCTACGATTGTTATAGACCCCGGGATGAGGGAAGAAAGGAGGAGGCTCCATATACATTTTGTTGTAAAGCTTAAAAACGTATCAACCAATGGAACTATATTTGATATAAGAGGATTTTTGGAAACGAAAAAAAAAATGGCTATGATTATTAAAGATCACGACCTCCATTCAGCAGGGGGTGAAGGGAAGGATAGGGGAGGGAGCTCTCTTATCAGTTTTCAACATAAATCCAGAACATATCAAGCAAAAAAAACCATATTTCATAAGTTTGATTGCGCGGTTTTATCCGAGTTTGCACGGATATTTAATACAAAATTTGGGAACAGTCCGGCCCAGATTGCATTGAAAAATTCCTGATATTGCTCGGATTTATTCACTTTATATGGCAAATCAAACAATTTTGAAATCAAATGCCCGGATATTGCAAAATTTTTATATCAAATTGCCCGAATTTGTCCGGCCCGGATACGTGCTGGCAAAATTCTAGCCTAAGTCTAGATCTAAGCTGTTGTGTTCAAGCTGGGATTTCCTGATCTCCAGGAAAACATCGATTTCCAAGATCGATTCATCTGAATTAGAGTGTCCATTTTCTGGCCATTTTTACGATCCCAGGAATAGAGAAATCTGATCATCTTGTTATCGGGATCATGGGAAAAATTGAAAAACAAGATTATAACCCCTCTCTTTCTGTACTCACATATTTTAAGCGTAATTCTGTTCTGTGTGTTGCCATAATCGAACGCGGTCTGTAGCACTTTAACGAACAAATTGTATTGCTTCTTGCTGCAAAATTTGGATTAAATTGAGAAAAATGTTTCACTATCGATAAAAGTTGATTTGCTAGACTTCAGGTTATTCACCAGATCTAGTAAATTTTCAGGTACCTGTACCGCTGCCCTTTTTTCAAATAGTGTTATTTCTCTGTCGATGATTTTGGTACTGTTCACAGTTTGCGAAACGAAGGTTCTAAGTGATTAATGACTAGAGCATTCAATCTTTTCTTGTGGATTTTCTTTATTGATTTTTTTTTTGTTTTACACATTCGTTGTTTTTCACTTCAAACGTACGGTTTTCTTAAAACTCCCTTTTTCAGTTTAATTTTTTTGTTAATGTCCATGTTTTTAAAAACCTTTAGATGAAAAATCAGCCAGACCAAGGTAGAACAATTATTTTACTAACTAATTATGACCTATTTTCTAATTAAGTAGAAATTTTTTTCAAAAATTTAGCTCTATTTGTGATGTTCGGGAATTCTCGGGATTTTTCTATCGTTTCCCGGGATTCGGGAATTCCCGGAATTGTTTGATTTTCGGAAATTCCCGGTCAGGAAATTCCGGGATGGACACTCCTATCTGAATGACCCTAAGATCGATCCGTCTGAAGAACGTAGCTAGGAAATCGATCTTTAGTTAAAGGTTTAAAAAAAGTTCTCTGCTTTAAGGTAGTTATGAAAATATTGACTTGACTGAGCATGAATATCTTTCTTAAAAAATACATCTTATCATATTATTGTTACTCAAGTTAAAAGGGTAACAACCATTGTTGAACGTGAAGCTATTGATGGTATATTTACATACATTTAATTTTACAGAAATAAAAAGAAGGTTCGGGTCACGTTGACAAGAATATTATTAGTAAGGTACAGAAAAATCTCATTTAAGATACGTACATAAATAAAAGTATGTAAAAGAATAACTTCAGTCTGAGCCACCCAAATAATCAAAACGACCAACAAAAAATGACTGACAACATTTAAAAAAATAAGAGCTTAAGGTGACCTGACAAAAAATTAGAACCCTATATAGAGCAAAAAAGAACTACAAAAACCGAAGACAAACAACAACCGAAATAACCGAGCGAAACGGGAACTAAAAAATTATTGAAGTTTTGCCTTCCTCAAACCGAATGAGACCAATTTTGAAGTTTGAAACCGGCAGCTAATGAGCCGACCAATAAAATGGGGTTCACCTGTTGAAGGACTTTTTTCATTTTGTTTTTTTTTTGTGTCAATAAAACGAACGAAACAAGAAAACCAACGAAAAAAAACAACAACCGAAGTCTTCGACAGAAGTTGAGAATGGACAAAAAATAAATCGAACAACAGAAGGAAACCGAAAAAGAACACAACGAGGTGGCACAGATTTGGGGTTGATTTTGCGTTACCTTGATTTCCGTCCAGCTGTTGTTGTGGTTCTTGGGGAACTCGACGACGGCTACGACGTTCTTCTTGAGAATGAGACTCAGAGGGGGCAACGAGAACAACGACGCCGGCAGTGTCGCCAATTAATGCATCCTCAGCCTCGAAGTCTTGGCTAATTCTTGGTGGGCTTCTTCGACACCGGTTCCGTTCCGGCTGTTCTAGGATTTGTTCTCGGAATTGTCCTTGGAAAATTACTTGCTCACTATTCCGTAACACTTCCGGTTCCGGGGTCCGTTGCTGCAGTTGCAGTTGTTGGCGATGCAACCGGACGACGTCGACGACGATTGAGGTCCGAGGGGACCGGATGAGTCGTAATCTGGACGCTGGCAACGTTGGGACGCTTTCATTTGCGGCCACGTCGCCTGGTTGGGAATTCGGAATCACCGCCCTCGAGATATTGGGGGAAGTACAAGACGAACAGTTCATAGGATTTGAAAGGGGGCGCTACTGAATAATTCATGTAGAAGACTCTGGGCGACTTCTTCGGGTAACATTCACTTGGAACTAGCACAAACTACGACACTCATTTTTATGTTTATTTACAGGTGCACAGTTTTTGTTGAATAATATGTTATTGAGAATGGAGTTTTTATTAGTCATTTTATCAGGATCTATTTTTGATTTAGTTCTTAAAGTTTCACACATGTCACTCAACCACGAATGAAACAACTTTCACATGATTATGAATGATTTGAGGAAGGAAGAAAATATTCAGATGATTTTTTGTTGTTTACGGTAACAGATCAATCTTAAAATAAATTAAAAATGAACTAAAAATATGATGTCCTGAAGGTCCATGGAAACAGATTTCTAGAGAGGAAATGGAGTCTTTTTTTCGACGACTTTTATTGATATTTCACAATGCAAATGAAAAAGTATTTTCAGGGTGGTAACGTGAAGGTGATACATATTGTTTATTGCATGAAACTCAAACCATTTGTTATTTCTCTTTGAAATCAATTTCAATTTCTTCTACAAGTAGTAAAATTACAAACTAAGTATTTAAGTTCAATTTTTCAGCATCTTGGTGTTTAATGACGGCTCATATCATGATTTCTGCTGAAGACGCACGCAGGCCTCATCTTTTTTTTTTGGGCTAAAAGTTCTTTACTCAGGAGGCAATATCGAATAAGCTCGTGTTCAGCCGTTAAAAAGCAGTCGACCGATACCAAATTCCTTTTTTTAAATGATTTTTGTTAAATACAGTTTTCGTTTTCAACATAATCAAGCACCAGCGCATCAGCGAAGTAGGTATTTAAATTATCTTCAGAAAAATATCCAAACTGAACCAAACTGTTTCTGGAAATATGTGTACTCCAAGCGAAAGTGAAATTTGATCCCGAAAATTGTTTCATACAATTCAAAAAGCCTTATCGTTGGAAGATGCCTTTGAACTTTTTGCTGAACTCTTCCGCAGTGTGTATATTTTGGATTCTTTAGGACTTAGTCTGGAATCTTTCCTGCCTCCCGAAACTTTTCCTGATCTAACAATTTCAATGACAGATGTGCGACGTAAAATTTCAATGCTCGACGAATCCAAAGGATATGGCCCAGATAGAAGCCCGAACTCACTCCTTAAAAAATGCTTGAATGTGCTCGAAAAGCCCTTACTGTTTCTTTTTACTGCCTCGATTCATCAAGGACTTTTTCCAAAGTTCTGGAAGATTTCACTAATAGTGCCCATACAAAAGAGCGGTTCTAGGATCTCCGTCGAACACTATCGTGGTGTAGCAATCCTTTCAGCTATACCCAAGCTTTTCGGAAGCATTGTCTATGACCAGATTTATCCGTGAATAGAAACAAAAATTTCAGATGTTCAACATGGCTTCCTTAAAAGACGGCCATGACAAATTTAATGGAGTTTGTCTCAAGAGCCTTACAATGGATAATGGAAGGT
Organism: Uranotaenia lowii; assembly: GCF_029784155.1. NCBI lineage: Eukaryota > Metazoa > Arthropoda > Insecta > Diptera > Culicidae > Uranotaenia > Uranotaenia lowii. Next base: position 100,996,703 of record NC_073693.1, on the reverse strand, counting down.
CTACAAATCGACATGTCTAAAGCCTTCGATGTAATCAACATAGACGCTCTTCTGTAGGCGCTGTGCAAAAATGGAATAAGCGGCCCTTGCCTTCAATGGATTCGCTCATAATTAATCGAAAGAACGCAATACGGAAAGCTAGAGAGCGTGAGATCCAGGACTTACTCGGTCAACAGTGGTGTACCACAAGGGAGTCACTTGGAACCCCTTTTTTCATTACTGATATAAACGAGTTTCCTGAAGTGCTGTCGTCACCCATGTGCTCTACACAGGTTTGGATTAAAAGTCAACGACTCTAAATGCAATGTCGTTACTTTTTCTCGGAAAATGAGCAACATCTTGTATGAATGCCGCCTGGGAAATGACTTGATTGTTGCACGGCAAGCCTCAATAAAAGACTTGGGAGTTGAGATGGACTCAGAGCTAAACTTTTCGGAGCACATAGAAAAAGTTGTAACAAAGGCTAATACAATGTTTGGAATGGTTAGCAGAATTTGTCAAGAGTTGAGTGATCCCTATACGATTGTATCAATTTACGTCGGATTAGTTCGGATCGCAATAGAGTACGTCAGTATTGTTTGGCGTCCATACTATAACATTCATATCAACAGACTAGAGAGAGTTCTAAAGAAGTTCCTGAGATACGCCTTGAGAAACCTTGAATGACAAGCAGAAATGATGGAGTATCAAGTGTTGTGCATGCTGGTAGGATTGGACTCCCTGGAAACCCGAATAAAATCGGTTGACGCACTGTTTTCAAGAGATCTGACCAGTGGAAGATATTATTCACCGTATTTATCATCCCAAATATGTTATAACGAAGGCCGCAGTAGTTTGCGTAGCGTAAGGCCAAATCAGTGAGCTAATCGGATTCAAAATTATGCTAGGAATTAGCCAATGTACCGAACCATGACAGTTTATAATGCAAACTATCAAATTAAATATGGCCAGAGAACAAATTAAAATTAAAAGCTGGCAGTGGTATTTCATATGCATTATTCGTGTTGTTCATAATACTAATTATACTCTAAAATAAGATAAAGGGCTAAAGCCTAAGATAAAAAATAATAAATACTATGAGCGCATAAAGTAAGCTTGCCAAATTACCCGGTTTAACCCGGATATTTGACACAAAATTTGGGAAAAGTTTGGTCCAGCTCGGTTGCCCAGCTTTCGTCAAAAGTAGCCCGGATTCTGACCGAATTTATTCACTGTATTTGCAAAATCAGACAAAAGACTCATATTCACTTTTTTTTTTTTTAAATATGTCTTTATTTGTATCAATTCATCATTACATTTATGTTACATTTTTTCATTAAATTAGGTGTTCAGCTCAATAATGAACTGTTCAGAGCCCTATAGTTAACTAGATATTAAAAATTTATTTGTAAGAATTAAATTTGCTTAGCGCAATTAAGTATTTAATGTAGGAGAACATCCTGTAATGGCAAAAATATTTTAAACTTAAAACTAAACACTATCCTAAAATTAAACTAGTTATAAAGAGAACGAATCTCCGTGATGGAAGACTGCATCGATTTGCCTCTGAAGTTGGAGATGATTTTGTTGGCCATCTCTTCGATCGATTCAATGCCCGCAATCCGATGAAGATCTTCGGTGCTGTGCCAAGGTGGAAGCCGCAAAATCATTTTCAGAACCTTGTTCTGAATCCTCTGGATGGCTTTCTTACTCGTCGCGCAGCAGCTAGACCAAATCGGAACTGCATACATTATCGCTGGTCGGAAAACTTGCTTATAAATAAGCATCTTATTCTTCAGGCACAGCCGGGATTTCCTGTTGATGAGAGAATAAAGAGATTTAGTATATTTATTACACTTAGATTGAATATCTTCAATGTGATTTTTAAAAGTAAGATTCCGATCAAGTGTAAGTCCCAAGTACTTCACGTGATCAGACCATTCTAATGAAACCCCATTAAAAGTTATGGAATGATTTTCATTAGGTTTTAAAAATTGAGCTCTTGGCTTATGGGGAAATAAAATAAGTTGAGTTTTGGAAGCGTTAGGAGAAATTTTCCACATTTTCAAGTAATTCAAAAAGGAATTTAAATTTTGTTGCAATCTACTGCGTACCACCCGTAAATTTCGACCTTTGGCTGAAAGCAAAGTATCATCAGCAAATAATCTTCTACCTCTTCCTTCTGGGACATCAGGAAGATCAGAAGTAAAAATATTGTATAAAATTGGCCCAAGTATACTACCCTGAGGGACCCCAGCTCTAATGGGTGTCCTTTCAGAGCATGAATTTTGATAGCTTACTTGTAAGGTTCGGCTAGTCAAATAATTTTGTATAATTTTGGTGAGATATACAGGAAAATCAAATCGAGCTAATTTAGCTACTAAACCTTTGTGCCAAACACTGTCAAAAGCTTTTTCAATATCAAGAAGAGCAACACCAGTTGAATAACCTTCAGATTTGCTAGCGTTAATCATATTAGTTACACTCAAAAGTTGATGTGTAGTAGAATGTCCATGACGAAAACCAAATTGTTCATCAGGGAAAATAGAATTCTGATTAATGTGAATCATCATTCTATTCAAAATAACTCTCTCAAATAGTTTACATAAAGATGGAAGCAAACTAATTGGTCGATAACTTGAAGGCTCTGAAGCACTTTTTCCAAGTTTTAAAATTGGAGTTACTTTGGCATTTTTCCATTTATTGGGAAAATAAGCCAAGTGAAAACATTTATTGAAGATTTTAACTAAAAAATTTAAAGTGCTTTCAGGCAACTTTTTAATAAGAATATAGAAAATCCCATCTTCCCCTGGGGCTTTCATATTTTTAAATTTTTTGCAAATCAATTTAAGTTCATCAATATTTGTCTCACAAGAACTTTCAAATACATTTTGTTTAGAAAGAATATCATCAAATTCAAGGGAAATTTGAGCATCAATTGGACTTACAACGTTTAAATTAAAATCGTGAGCAGACTCAAATTGTTGGGCCAATTTTTGAGCTTTTTCTGCATTCGTTAAAAGAAGTTTATCCCCGTCTTTCAAAGTAGGAATTGGCTTCTGGGGCTTTTTCAGAATTTTAGTTAATTTCCAAAATGGCTTTGAGTAGGGTTTTATGTCCTCTACTGCTTTGGCAAAATTTTCATTACGAATGAAATTTAAACGACGTTTGATCTCTTTTTGAAGGTCGCAATAAATAAATTTCAAATAAGGATCCCTAGTACGTTGATATTGGCGTCGACGAATGTTTTTCAGTCGTATCAAAAACTGAAGATCATCATCAATTAAAGGTTGATTAAATTTATGTTTAACTTTGGGTATTGAAGCGGCTTTAGCATTGACTATTGAAGTTGTCAAATTTTCTACAGCCAAATCAATATCTTCAATTGAATTCAGTGGAACGTTTACATCTAAATTACGTTCAATAAAATTCCTGTATTGCTCCCAGTCAGCTTTTTGAAAGTTAAAAGTTGATTTTAAAGGGTTTTCAATGGGACTTTGGGATAAAGAAAAAGTTACTGGAAGGTGGTCTGAATCGAGGTCCGCATGAGTAACTAATTGACTACAATGCTCGCCTAAATCCGTTAGAACAAAATCAATTGTGGAAGGATTTCTAATCGAAGAGAAACAAGTATGCCCATTAGGATATTCAACAGTATAATATCCAGAAGAGCAGTCATTAAATAAAATATTCCCATTTGAATTTGATGAAATATTATTCCAAGATCGGTGTTTTGCATTAAAGTCACCAATAACAAAAAATTTAGATTTATTTCTGGTGAGTTTTTGTAAATCTCCCTTCAAAAAATTTTTCTGTTCACCGCTGCATTGATAAGGCAAATATGCGGCAATAATTATAATTTTCCCCATAGAAGTTTCTAATTCAATTCCAATTGTTTCTAAGACTTTTGTATTGAAAGAAGGAAGAAGTCTAAATTTGAGACGACTATTGATGACAATAGCTACACCCCCACCTTGTCGATCAAGTCGATCATTTCGCAAAATTTTAAAGAAAGCATTGCTTTTCAAGTTAATGTCTGGCTTTAAAAAAGTTTCAGTGATGGCAGCAATATGTATGTTTTGAGTTTTCAAAAATAAAAAGAATTCATCTTGGTTAGCCAGCAAAGATCTAGCATTCCAATTCATAATATTTAAACATCTATTTGGATCCATGAGGGAATCGTAAAGTCATAATAATTTTGTTAGCATAATTAAAAGAAGTTTGGAAAGCTTCAAACATTGAATTTGCTTTCAACATAAGTTGCATCATTTCCATTAAATTTTGATGCAAAAATTTTAATTTTTCCTCAGTAATCTCACCCAAATCAACAAAATTGTTAGGATCAGAAAATGAAGGAGAAGAACAAGTATTTGAATTTCGGGGATTTTCCCAAGCCTTCGCATGAACGTTGAGACTTGGTTTTTTCCCATTTTTATTAGTTATGCCTGGAGAGGGCAACCCATTTTCAACCACCTCTGAGAACGTTAAACAACGAGTCTGTGGCGCAGATTCAGCACAGGTAACATTAAAATCACTTCGGGTATTACCCATCCGTGATTCTAATGTAGACCGAGGCTGAATGCGAACAGGCAGGTTGTTTGCCGGCCCGACGTGTGAAGACGAAAAAGAGGAAGGAGGAGAAGAAACTTTTCTGGAAACTTTGGGATTTTTCCTAGAAGCAATAATTTTTGCCCTGATGGGACAGTCTAGCGAATTCGAGGAATGATTACCTGCGCAATTTGCACACTTGAAAAATTCTGTTTTTGGTTTATCACCACCATAAAGGCATTTAGATTTTTCATGATCGAATGAGCCGCAAAGCATGCATCTGGCATTCATTCTACAATTTTTAGTGCCGTGACAAAAAGCTTGACAACGACGACATTGCGTAATATTTTGAAGGAAATTGGTCGAAGATTTTCGAAAAGGTTCGAATTTGACTCGACAATGAAACATAAGACGAGCCTTTTCAAGAATTTGCAAATTATTAACTTGATCCTTTTTAAAATGGATCAAATAAAGCTCAGGAGCAAAATCAACACTACTGATATTATTCGTGTTGGTTCTTTTCCTCATTTGAATTACTTGAATCGGAGAAAACCCTAACAAAGAATTTAATTCAGTTGTGATCTCATCCGATGTCTGATCGCCGGTGAGACCACGAAGTACAACTTTAAAAGGACTATCACTTCTAGTATCGTACGTAAAAAATTGATGTTTTTTATTATTCAAATAATTTAAAATTTTTTGAAAATCATTAAAAGATTCCGCCAAAATACGAGCAGTTCCCCTTCGACCGATCTGAAAAGAAATCTTCACATCCTTGACGGAAGTGACGATTTCTTTTCGAAAGGCATTGAAGTCAGAAATCGTGACCGTAATTGGTGGAACTTTTTCATTTTTAAGAGTATAAGAAGAAGAAGATTTCTTAGTACTCTTATCAGAATTAAATATGAATATTTCCTCATCACCGATGTTATGAAGGACATCGAATGAATTGGAAATTTCAACTTTTTTGGGCGATGGGCCTGAATTAGGTTCGGCAATCCGTTTTCTTCCGGCCCTTGAACCGGCCGATGACTTCCCCATGCTGGAAAGAAAAGAGAAAATATGAATAAAAGAAAATAGAAATAATTTTAGCACTGAAAAGTGCTGATTGAAAAACAGGTAAGGAAAAAATAAATGATGTAAAAATGTTCCTGCAGGTACACAGCAACGATACGATGCTCCGGCGTACGTGTTGACGGCTCAACGGTACAGATGGAAGTGACTCATATTCACTTGATTCTTTCTAAATTTTGCGTCAAAAACGATTTTTTAAACAAGTTTTATCAAAATAGCGAATAACGGTTTTCAGGAAAAAAAAGATTAAAAATTTACTGATGTCTTCGATAGAGGGGTTTATTGAAAGAAATAGTTCAACGCAGGTTTCAGTTTTTTTTTTTGCTAGGATTTTCATCCGTATGGATGATTCATCCCGAAAAGTGTTATCGTTTATTCGTTTTCGTCAGTCTAGTCCTTAAAGTACAGACTATCAAATTAGCGATAGCTATTTATCACTCTTCCACTGAACTGATATCCTCACTATTGATGTTCTCATTTCCGCGTGATATTCTGAGCTAATCACTCACAATATCTGGCAACCCTGCTGGGTTACCAAGAACATAGTTTGAGTAATTTGGCTTCACAGTGTGATGAAGTAAACAATTGCACACCATCCTACACGCTCATTTAAAATGAACTATTTTTAGTTCAAAAGTAATCATTATATGCTTTTGACTGAAGAACTGGCAATATGGTTACTTTTTAAGACATTTTTACAGCGCAAAATGAACCATCGTTAAAGTTTTCGAGCATTAACCACAAATATGGTTAAAAATTCAAGATCGCCATTTTGGAAGAAGACGGTGGCGAGTTTGTTCGCATTTTTGGCCATCTTTCATTTTAAAATTTCGATCCAGAATCTATCCCGCTGAATGGTAAGTTTTTCTTTCAATTGCCTCGTCCTCGTTTTTGGTGGAGTCCAAGAAAAAAACAAGACTGTGCCACTATACATACATTTTTACTTCTAACCAACAGGAACAGGAGATTGTCTTATGCCTAAAGTTTATTGTGACCAACGATAGCCGTGAAAACAAATAACCAAGCAGTTCCGGAGATCTACCGTTAATATGATTTCAACGGATTTGGCTGACTGGAGAATGTTCTTTCATCTTGATTGGGGCCGAGTGATTGTTGGCAATGTTGACATCGGGAACTAGTACAGGAGGTTGGTGATTCGACTTCCGGAAACAACAGCTCTTCCCAGAGTTATCTACCATTATCGTTATGATTTTGGAAGTTATTATATTGAATTATCTACCTGTTCATAGGCAGGAAGAATCTTCACAGGACGAAGCCCTGTTAAATTTGAATCCAGGTTGCAGGTTCCGTTTTCATAATCCTAGATTAATTATTCTCCGCATTTTTCTTCATATTAAACTTGATAGGCCACAGGAACGGTAAATGTAGGTACTTGTACATAGCTCAATTTTGTTTGAATTTCGATTGATTTTTTTTCCTCCTATAGATCAGAACTAGATCAGTTCGATATCCATGTGGGAAAAGCACAGGAATGACCCTGGCGGACAAGATGTACATGTTTTGGTTTTGAGATAAGCAGCATTAAAATAATGTACCGTCCAACTCTTCCGAGCAAAAAAAATTTGATAAAAAAATATTAACGATAAAAATATAGGTTTTCCAATTTCGGGGACTATTAGAAAAATGTTAATTTTAAATTCCGAAAAAACTTTGATTTTGCCATTGAACGAAAAATAGCGATTTTTAGCCTCTCCTCCCTATTTTACTTTGGTTGAAAAATAACCATTTCCAACTTCTCCGCAACTCTCCGGTGTGAAAATGGTTACTTTTTAACGATAATTGGATAATAATTTTCGAGCGTGTATTGTTCTCAGCAATCATCAATTGCGAATTGGACATACACGCTCATTTTTATTCAACCATTTTCGAGTTTTTTTCAACCGTTTTATGGGTTTCTTAGAAAAACTTCGATTATTGTTATTTTTTAACCATAATGAACTGTTCAATTTCAACCGTTTTCCAAGTACATGGTGGAAAACCAAAATAATGGTTGAAAATTTGAGCGAAAACATTTGGTGAGCGGTCCGCACTCGTTTGATTCGGACATTAATTTTCGGGTGCAAATCAAATGTTGCAGTTCAGATACCAGCGTTTTTTGGACAAAAAAGTATAGAGTTATACTTTCCGGGATACTGATGACAAAATTAAAAAGTTGAAACCAATGACCAAGAGCAGGTAAATTTTGTAATTATGCTGATTTTTTTGTGAAATTTATCATCCATATTTCCAGTGTCGTAGAGAATCCCAACGGGAACCTTCAGATGAACGGATGGCAAATTATATGCAGCTGGAATTTCTGGCGGAAGCTGCTGCCTGCGAAACTATTTCCAGCTGGGAACTTATTTGACCGCAACAAATCAGGAATAAATCTTCCGGGATGAAAATGTCGGAAAAAATGACGGCAACTGGATGAGCTCATTTACGATTAAATGTTGTATTTCCAAAGTTTGTTCACAATCAGAAATACATGCAACTTGGTGACTTCAATTTCTTCCCGGACAGCTGATAAGGTAATAATATTGTACACTATTTGTCAATCGAACTATTCATTTCTTTTATTTTCTAGACAATCATAAGATGCAGTTTATGCCCAAAGGTTGCAAAAAGTTTAGCCGAAAGATTGATCCAGCATTCATGAAGGGAAAGATTTTTGAAAATATCTAAGCCCTGACGTGGATGTTAGAATCGGAGTAACTGATGGATTAATGTTCCGAGCCGAGTTGGTTTAATACTCAGTAATCCGTCCGCCCTAGTTTGCTGACCCAGCCTTCCGGACCCTAGAAATGTAGGTTATAAATTTTGATCAAAATAACACGATTTAGCGGTCTCTTGTACTAGTTGGTTAAATTTTTTACAGGTTCGAGCTCGACCACCGGTTCCGATATGATCCATGAGTGGAAATTTCTTTTGGAAATGATATAATGTATATGATTAAACAAAAATAAATTATTTCGGCTTATTCAAATACCATATCTGCATTAATGCATTGAACTTTTGTATCAAATTGGATAACATTCATTAGGTGGTATGAAAAAACCCTAGCAATTGCTTTTGCTAAACTAAATTGAGCATTCGAGCAGTCGCAGAAAGCAATTGCTTCGGTTGATATGAATAAAGTTTTTTCTGACAACTGTTTTCTCAGTCAGGAGCTTTTACTTTTAGAACAAGCTAGTTTGGTATGAATAAAGCCCAAATCTGAAGCAATCGCTCGAGAAATCTCCTAGCAATTACTTTATTTTCTAAGCATGCTTGGTAGCAGACTTTTCCAATAACCAAATTCTTCAACAACGTCATGAATTTATAAAATTAGCAATATTACACTTCAATACAATTTAAAAAGGCATTTTCAACATAGATAAAGAACAGTCGAAGTGATAACCCAACTTTTTTCATATTCCTGTCGTTGTATGAAATGATTCGTCTAAGATGAAACAAAACAAATCAATTAGTAAATATTTCAAATTAAAAAAATCCGGCTACAGTGGAAGAAGTCCCAATCGGCTTGAAGTTGGAAGAAAGTTGTAATAATTTAAAACATAATTCAGATCTCCCAAATTTATAGGATTTTTTATAATTCAAAGATTAAAAAAAAACATCTAAGTTAAGATGCGCGCCTATTGCCTATTTTTTTATATATCTGATTATCCCGATCCGAAAACGTGTGGGAGAGCTTATGACAAATGTTAAAAAGCTAGGCCATTTTTTGTTTGACAATATTCAATTTTCTTTAAACATCAACATACGAGCATGTATTGACTTAAATTTTTCCGATCGTTCTTACACCCACCACCCGCACCGTCGATTTCATGGCTATTTTAGCCGTACTTTTCAATTTTTTGATCGTCTTCTTTCATTTTACTTTAGAAAATTTCAGATTCTGCTGGTTGGATAGCTCTTTTTTTCGAAGCAAAAGCTATGTTCTAAGACTTTAGTACACATCCGCTAAGCAAATGTTTATTCATACCAAACTAAGCAAATGCTTTGGGCTTTTGCTTTGCTTGATTTCGAGCAAAGTAAAAGCTACCGAAGCAATTGCTAAACCTTATTCATACCAAGGATCTGAAACTCGTTCGTTTCCACTCATCGTTCAGTGAGAGATTTCTCCGGCGAAACAAAAGTTTCATTGCTCTTGCCTGCAACATTTCCATGTGACTGTTTTCAGGCTAGAAGGAATGCCTATGGCGAATCCACAGCTTCTTGTATCATTCATGCAGAAGCATGCAACAAATATCCACCGACAAGCGATACATTCACTGGCGAACTGCGACATTCAAAAAACAACTTGTTGCAGTTCGCTGCTGAGCGAATCGGTCGAGAACATGTTCACTTAAGTGCTTCGCGAACAAATAATCTAAATTATGTTTCGTCTTGATGGTCCAACGAATTGCGGTAGTGTTCAGCTGGGGAAGTATAAAATTGTTTTGGCTTATAAATGAGAAACATTAAAAGTAATTTTTCATTGCTAACATTTTTTTTTCAAATCGGCTTTTTACAAAAATACAAGTTCTGCAGAAGTTCGAGAAAAAAATCAATTAAATATGAACGTAAGTGTTGCCATTGATGAATGAGAACCGGATCGGATTTAAAAATGCAATCGGAGACATCGATCATATTTAATTGGTGCTTAAATGAGTTAATTATAAAAATAAAAAAAGGTCGAGATCTTATGTTATTTCTAATAGCAATTTTTGAGTAAAGATCGAATTTCTGGGAATATTTTTCGGATATCTGATTTATTTTTATATTGATATGGAGTATTTAAGAGTTGGATGATAAAGTAAATCAAAACTGATTTCAGTTCACATGGTACCTGGCTGTTGAAGCCAAAAAAGGTATTTTTTATTCTTAAATTCTAGTTAGTGTAGGAAAATTGCGACAAACTTTTCAGATTTTTTTTACCTTTTTAGTATTAAACATGGTGTTGCTTTAACTTTAAATACATGTGTACTGTGATGCACTGGAAAAACATTAAAAAACTATAGATTTTTAATAAATTTATTTTTTGAGGCCTTGAAGATGGTCATAAATAATCTTAAAAGACTACTATATATTTTAAAAATACCTTATCAAAATTTGCAAAAATTGAAGACTCAGCCTTAACACAAAAATAAATTTTACAAATGTTTACTCAATAAAAACTAAGAATTTGAAATCAAGATAATGACCAAGACAATTTAACAATGTTTTTTTTTATCAAAGTTTTCAAATAAAAGTTTTTGGCAATAATAAATCACTATCAATATCTAGAAACAGCAGCTCATATTAGGCTTCAGAATTAAAAATAGAATTAAAATTTCCAAATTAAAATACTTTCAAACACACAATTTAAAATCTGAAAATTTGATAAAAATTATCAAATGAACTTCAGTTCCTTTCAATCGATTAATAAATAATTAAATTCAACATAAAATAAAATAATAATCAACTCAATTCTGAACTGGTATAATCGTTATCAGATGATACCAAATGTTTAGGTTCTAACATTTGAATTGGCTGTAGAATTTGAGTCTGAAGTTTTTCGTGACATTTTGCCTAACTCTGATCGGTTACACCCACTTTTTTTGTTTAGAAATCATTCTGTACACTATATTACTTCAACAACATAAAAAAAAGAAAATTAAATAAAATCTTTACTTTCAATTTTCAAATGTTCTATTTCTATCCCCTTGTGAAAAGAGGCAATTGTCAATCTGGATAAATGATTAATGATGAATGGTTAATGATGAAACGCAAAAAATCTGCTTATCAAAATGTGAAAAAAGCATTTTCAAAATATTGACTGTTTAAAACGTTAAACAGTGCATAAGACTACATTTTATTACGTTATTCCTCGAGCATATTTTTTTTTTATTTTTACAATCCTCAATTAACACATTTTCCATTACCCACGCTTCAATTTTACATGAAATTTTTCGCTGCCTATTTCCGGTGCAATAGTTACATTATTATCTTGAAGCTTCAAGCAACGCCAGACAAAAGTTGTTGAGAAAACACGCGTTCCCGCAAAAACATGACATACCCGCAAGACTCGACATTTGTGATCTGCATATGAGCGAGTTAAAGAGAGCGTTCGCTCTCGAATGCTTCACTTTCAAATTTGACTTGAAGATATTCGCAAGCGAACGCAACAAGCCAACAATTTCCTCTTTTCAGTTCTTTTAGCAACTGATACATCAAACGGAGATTTGGCCTGTGGGCAAACAATCAATTCGTGTGGATGGGATAGGATTTGTTTCGACTGTGAAACACGCAACGCAACGATTCCCTCTGATGATGCTAACATTAAATGTCGCGCAACATCCTCTCTTTTCACACAGCAAAGGAAGAGAATTGTAATACAATTTGAGGGGGCTTTGGAAGTATCGCCTATATTGGATCAATCATGAACAAGTATCGGAACCTTGATTCATACCACTAATTTTTACATTTTTTTTCTTTTCGAAAACGGTTATTTTACAACCATTATCCCGTTTTAGCAAACGGTTGAAAAATAACCATAATCCAAGTTCTCCCGGAAATCTCATTTTATGAGTTTTCACTGAAAACTCATAAAATGACTTAACCCACAAAACTTCGATTATGGTTATTTTTCAAACATTTATGGTTCAATATGGCCGAGCGTGTAGCAAGAGGAACCAAAACAAACTATTGTTCTGCTCGTGGCCGCAGAAATCGTCTGCTGCTGTTCCGGATGCCAGAGGAACCGATAGAAAACCGTTTTTTTTTTCAAGTGTTTCTGATTTTTGTTGCGTTGTTCCTGAATTTTGACCAAATTTGCCCGAATTTTGGATTGAAATTTTAGAAATCTAATGCCCTATTATTGCCAGGTGGAGGACAAATTTTGGCAACCTTAGCGCAAACACATGATCGTTCAGAAATAGTGAAAACAGATTTTGTCTTGTTTCATCAGTTTACCTGACTGGAGTGTATCGTTATCGGAATTGAACCCAGTAGACTCCAATTTCTGGGGCCACATGCTAGGAAAGTTGGACGACGTTAAGCATTCTAGGTTCAAAACAGTTTAAAACGTTTGTTGAAAATTTGGAACGACATGCCGAAAAGCATCTATCGGCCTTATTCTGCGCCGCGCGTGACGTGATGATAGTCGAGTCACTTCACCGTCACGGAGTTCTCTTCATTTTATTCTGGTAGTCGATGGAAGTGGGGTGACAGAGGTTCATTCTTGGTGAGTGACCGAATGAGCACATCTGTTAATTTTAGCAAATTTGTTCCGTGTTGTTTTGGTTTTGGTTGCACTTCGGAATTTTAGGTATCATTTTTTGAATAATAAGAACGAATTCCGGCTAGTGGAATGAAAAAATCGACTCGCATGGTGCTAGCAAACTGGTGGATGTGAGAAAGTGTCCAATTTATGTGCCCCAGGGGAAAATTTCTACAATCCCGGCTAAGCCAAGAACGAGAGCCGAAGGAAAAAAAACCAATGCCAGTTTTTTTTGCAATCTTTGTGGCGTCTGTTCAGCAATTTGGAACCGACTTTCCCGCTCATTCAGGTGGCCAAGCAGCGCGATGAGGTAAAGGAAGTCTTCTCCGGAGTCGATCAGCTAAGGCTCAATTTACTCAGTTTCCGCCATCGAATGAGAAAATGCAAAAGCTGTACCCCGACTGTTGCACGACGTCCTCAAGGATACAAACAGTAAGCTGGCCCCGAACGTCATGATCGAGCTGCTCGGAACGTACACGGCCGAAAATACCAGTTACGCCCGGGAGGATGCCGTTAATTGTTGAGGTGCTGAAGATTTAGCTGGTACGGGCCCGGATGGACCAGAAAACTCGCACCGTGTACATCTCCAGCACCATGCATCGGACGTTTGGATGGCCTCAATGGCAACAGTTAGATTGCATGATTTTTTTTATAAGTATCATATGAATAGAACCTTAAACAACTTATCTGTAAAAGTTTGAATTTGCATTCAGCCAGATTTAGCAGCAGAAATCCTATAAATAATACCAGCCCCCTTCAACTTCAAAGAAATTCTCGTCGTGTTTACAAATTTATTGATAATTTTAAGCATTAAAACATGCTAGGTAAAATTTTTTGATTGAATTTCAATAACTAACAACTCCGCTTTACAGTGGTTTTTGTAATTTTTCATTTTATTTCTATGTCGTCGTCACCTGAAAAGGTACCTACAATTGTCACCTAAAATCGTCACCCGAATGCGACGATTCTCACCCACGGTGACTACGAGAATAGGGTAAGAACTCACAAAGTTCATCCGAAGTGACGATCCTCACCTAAACCGACTATTGGAATAGAGTGACTTGGGTGACTCGACTATCATCATCACGTCACGCGCGGCGCAGAATAAGGGCCTATGGAGCGTTATCAAACATCAATGTGAAAAATTTTAGCTCAAGTATTTAGTTTGTAATTTTATTGATATCAAAACTGATTCCGAATAGAAATAACAAATGGTTTGAGTTTTATGCAAAAAAAATTGTTTCGCCCTCTATATTAAACGGCCTTATATCACTAAACCGATAAATATAACGCAAACATAGTATTTTTTTTTCAAAGGTGATGGAAAATGTAAGAGAAACATGGGATATCAAAAAAAGAAAGAACACAAGCCGTAAATATCATGAATTTTTCGAAAAAGATACAACGGCTGACCGAAGGGATTTGAACTCGCCATTTCAGCTACAGTACAATGATGCGTTAGCCAATTACACCACGACGAACGTGACGAAATAGGCTTCAGCGCATGCACGTACACGTCGAGTTTCATCGGTACACTCCATGTGTACCTCGCATGTGTTCAGTTCAAGGATTCAGAATAAAAAATCAGCTTCAGAACCTGATTAGAGAAAATCAGATGAAATTTTTCTATTCGATTTTAGACTTTGCATTTGACTAAGCAGGATAATATAATACTATTCAAAAAAAACATTGCCAAAATTCGCAGAGAATCTAAGTTATTCCAGACACTTTTAAATAAAATTCTTATAAATCATTTTATTCAAAGAAATTAGATCAGAAATGTTAAAATTTTCCAACTAGCACAGAAAGCTAGCCTCAAACGATTTTGTATGCTTGAATTCAAAACATAAATTTGATGTATCACAAATCTTTGAAAAATAGATTTGAACTAATCATCTATACTTGAACATTCTGGACCTAAACGGAATCGGACTTCTTACTTACTTACTTAATGATCCCGCGCCGATCCTCCGGTGCATAGGGCCGTGGTAAAAGACCTCCACTGTTGACGATCCGGAGCCAGCGACTTCACCTGGTCCCAGTCAATATTCTCGTCGACAGTTCGGATTTCAGCGGCTAGGCTTCGCCGCCACGAGTTTCTGGGCCTGCCTCTTCTTCGATGACCTTCTGGATTCCAGTCAAGCGCCTCTCTGCAAATCTCGTTTTCATCTTTTCGCAGCGTGTGCCCAATCCATCTCCACTTACGTTCCCGAATCTCGATTTCTAGCGCCCTTTGATGACACCGGCGATGTAGTTCCTCATTCGAGATCCAGTTGCCAGGCCACCAAGCGCGGATGATGTTCCGCAGGCAGCGGTTTACAAATACTTGCAGTTTTCGCGTCGTCACCGCATATGTGCACCAAGTTTCGCACCCGTACAGCAATACGGATTTGACGTTTGAGTTGAAGATTCGGATTTTTGTTCGTAGAGAGATCTGGCGTGACCGCCAGATGTTTCGGAGACTCGCAAACGCAAATCGGGCCTTTCTGATCCGGGTTTCGATATCTTTTCTGGTACCACCATCAGGCGTTATCTGGCTACCAAGATACTGGAAGCACTCCACTTTCTCAACTTGTTGCCCAGCTACCATGAAACTGGAGGGATTTCCTGTGTTGATCTCCATCGACTTGGTCTTTCCGACATTGACTTTGAGACCTGCTGCCTTGGAACTTTCGGTGAGGTCGTCGAGTTTGCTCTGCATGTCCGGTTGTGTTTGGGCGAGCAAAACAATATCGTCAGCCAGGTCAAGGTTGTTCAGTTGCTCCATTGTTAAAGGATTCCACGGCAATCCTCGGTTCGGTGCACAGTCGATCGATCCAGTCAGAATCTCATCCATTACGATGAGGAAAAGTAGCGGTGATAAGATACATCCTTGTCTTCGGAAGTTAAGAACAGAAGCCCAGTACCGACTGCGCTTGGGTTCAAATAAACAGCATTTTATGCCAGAATGCCATACCGCCATTTAACAGGCTATAGTCCGGTTATTTGAAAAGATATTAAGTTACGGTCAAAGATAGTACAAATAAAGATACCCATCCCTTAACATTTTCATATAAATTCCAACAGACACCCTTTCTACAATCATCAGAACCATCTACTGACTGAAAAGGCTAACATTTCTAACGAATTGTGTTTGAAGATCGTAGCGTGTATCAAAAACTCCTTTTTTAAAGCTCAAAATT
Organism: Uranotaenia lowii; assembly: GCF_029784155.1. NCBI lineage: Eukaryota > Metazoa > Arthropoda > Insecta > Diptera > Culicidae > Uranotaenia > Uranotaenia lowii. The sequence continues at coordinate 100,980,677 of NC_073693.1, read as the reverse complement.
AAGTAGTTTTGGTTCAAAACAGCACTTCAGTGGCAGCCCTCAACTTTGAGTTTGACTGGGCAACCGCAAAACTAAGTTCTGATAAGCATACTCAATACTAAATTCGGAAGCCGAACTCTAATTTATCCTTTTCATTGGAGGGTTGTTTATTTTCAGGGAATTAAAGGAGTTAAATTTTTTTGTACCCGGATGTTGCTGTTCCGGTACAGTGCATTGCAATTACAGAGCGTTGGAAAGTTTTAACACTCCCAGCCAAAGAAAACTTTCGGATGTTACTTTCCACGGAAGTAAATTACATCCGGAAGTTTCCGGACATTCCAAGCCGCTCGGCATATGTATGATGACAGTGACTGACAGAATTTTACGCTGACACGGTGGACATTCCATTCTGAAGATCCTTCATAATCTTCCGGTAATTGTTCCGGAACGACAAAACTTTGCGTCGTGATCATTGGTTGCTGTTCCGGTTCGAAGTGAACACGCTAAGTGTTTTCAGTCCAACAGAAAGAGTTCAATTTTTAGTTCATAAGGTCGAACACAGGTTTGATCCCTCGCCGAAGGAAAAAAAAGGGATCAATTTTGAGTTCGCAGTTCGAACTCCGTTTTAAACCATCGCAAGGAGGAAAAAGGGTACTTAACTTTAAGTTCATAGAATCTAACTATGTTTTGAACCACGGTCATACTTCATTTTGAGTTAAAATAAAAGAACGTGTGTATAACACAAGATGCACTCTGATATGTGTTTAATCAATTTAATTATAAAATTATGCAAAATGCCTCTGGCGTAATTTGATTCAATTTTGAAGAAACATATGAAACTTACTCAGTAAAATTGAGTTACTCACAACCAGATTCCTCAATTGTGAAATTACTCGAACTTTATCAGTAAATATAATAGAAGAAACATAAAAGTTTACAATATTCTTAAGTTGAGAACTTAACGAAGATAAAAATCGTGTATGTGGAAATGATGATTAAAGAAAATTTATTGGAGAAATTTACAACAACAACTCTTGAAAAATAAACGTGATCCCTTGATGATTTTGGCCAAAGAAAAGGGTTTTCAAGCACGTACATCAGTGTAATGGAAGCTTTAAGCACTTCCAGAAAAGAATGCCTCGATAGTTTAGTGGAATTATGCCTCGATAGTATAGTAGTCAGTATCCCCGCCTGTTTTTAAGAGTTTTCTATAAAAATTTGTTAACAATAATTGAAATCGTCTCGCCAATGGTTTTTTCCTACAAATAATGTTAACAATATTTTCTTCCTTGCACCTCCATCGTTTCGTTGCTTATTATATATTGAAATAGTTTTTATTATTTCTTGCGGTAACTAGTAGATTTCTTACATGACTTGGACAATCAGCACTCGGTGTGTTCGGGGTGCTCGATTCGATTGTTTGGTGAAATCCGTCGGTCCGATAGCCTTATTTTGCGTATGTTTTATTTTATTTTATTTCGTTATATTTTTCTTCTTCCATCACACACTTGAGTTGAGCAGACTGACTTTGAGCACAGCACCAGCACAGAAAATCGGCCCCGAACCGCGGAGTTGTTATTCAGAGTAGGTAGTTGGTGCAGCTAGCGGATTTCACTTCTTTTTTGCTGCTGGCTCCCCGTTTGTCGTTTTGTTGTTGATTTTGTTGCTGCTGCCGCTGTTATTATTCTTCTTTTTTATGCCGTTGTGGGACTGTTGTTGTTATTATTACACACAATTTGCTTCGCTGGCACCAACACTAGCCCAAATCACAAAAGCCGACCTCAAAACTTGACGAGGAATGACACGCATACACACAAAATTTGTGAAAAGTTCCCGACTGAAATTAAACACATGAAAATATCACAAACACTATTAGAGGAAGATTTTCATTCAACAGACTTGCTGCTGCGCCACCATTTTTTCTGTAATCTACAAGCAAGAGACACACACACACACTTCATTAAACCGTATTCGAAGATGACGTTTCCAAAACCAACACACACAAAACGGTGGAACTTGTTTTACGATTTTCTGGCCAAGGTGGATGTTTTGCGCTCCCTTTCGCACTTGTTGGTTTGAACGAGACTCGTCTCAATTGGCCGTCCCACTTACGCTACCGCCTTTTGAGCCAAGGGGAGTAACACCAATGAAAAAAAAACTACCAACGAAAAATGAAAAACGATCCTTCTGCTCTGATCTCTTGGAAATTTTCAATATTTTTTCCCATTTTCCCCACAAGGAAATCTGATTTCACAATCCAAATTTATGGAACTTTTTGCAGCACTTTTGCTGCTGCAGAAAAATATTCTAGCGAAAAACGTAAGCCTTACGTAAAATCGCAACTATTGAAATCAGATTAGCTTTTGCTCACATATGGTAAACTATGAAGGCAACTTTTCCTCTTAAACCTTCCTCAAAACATTAGTAAATCTTCGGAAAAGTGTAACTTTCTCGTAACCTGATCCCTTCAAAGTTGGAAAAGCGGAAATTTCTTATCGAATCCCCACGAAATTTCCAAATTCCCAAAACAGATTCAAACCCCTCTTGATCACATACCCGATTTTCTCCCTTAATTTTCAGCTTTTGACCCCTGTTTCAACACTTTGTCCCGGGAACCATTTTCCGGTCACACTATTCGGTTCTTTCGAATACTGTCGCCGAATTCCGGATCGAATCGGTCCAGCCAGTGGATTTCCGGAATCCTGTAACAAAGCCTGCTCTGATCTTCATGCACATTCACACAATCCCTCCCACCTTTTTACAATTTGATGTGATTGTTGTAACACACAGTTAGCAGGCCTACTACGATTTTCCTCGTCGTCTCGAAAACAGAAAGGTTTGTGGGCCGCGCGCGATCCCACAATTCCACCGAAGGAGCAAACTTTCAAAAAACAACTTTTGTTACGCACGTCGCGTTCCAAATTTCATAAACGTTCCAAATTTGTTTCCCGAAAAACAGACTGCACACAGTAGACACACACACGGTTTTGGTTGTTGGTTCCAATGTAATTTTCAACACAATTCTTTGCCCTTTTTTGCTCTTGTGTCTTCTGGTTAGGACGACGTGCGTGGATTCCGAACGCGTCTCGTTTCGTTGAAAGTCGCTTCTTGAATGAAAGTTGGCCGCTCGAGTTTGATGACCGAACATCGGATGAACTCACTCGGCGGCTGATTTCGAAGCGACGTGTGTTCATGCGAACTGTCAGCTGTCATGTTTTGTTGTCAATGGCAGGGTTGTGTTAGAGACAAGTATTTCAAGCGGCGATGCTGCCATCGTGCGTTAAAATAATTTACTAGCCTAAAGTTTTCATTTCGTTTGATTTTTGAGAAAAGGTTTAGAATAATAATCGGCTATCTTTTCCATACAAGTGATCGGGTTTAAGAAGGATCAAACTGAATGCTAAATATGAACATGATGTTCCATTGTCGTATTTCACTTGGGGGTGTGGACACGCCGAAAAAAACTTATATTTGCAAAAAAATATTAAATATCGGTTATAATTTTAAAAGGATTCTTAAATTTTTTCTTAAATTAAGAAACAAAGAATGAACTTGTTCAAATCATAAGTTAGGATGAACAATGAACACAGAATTTTTCATCGCATCAATTTTTGTCAACAAACTACGGTTCAAGATAAATTGATAATTTACAAACAAGTTGTTTTTATTTCTATTTTTCTTAAACATAAAACACGCAGAAAAAGAACGGGGAGTCGATTCAACAAAACGTTTTTTTGATTTATTTTATAATTTGAATGCTATTTTTGCAGTAGTTTACATAAAAAAAAACGAATAAAAATAGCCAGAAAATTTTGTTATTTATACACTCCCATTTTTAATTACTTAAAATCAAAAAGTGTTTAGTTTTAGAGCAAAATTAAGTTTTTTTCAAAAAACGTGTAAAATTTTGATTTATGAAAAATAAGAAAAAAAAATCGCTGAAAATGTTCGAGAAATTCGTGATTATTTGGAGAAACAGACGGTCGAAGTGGCCGTCATTCATTGTCATATGGTTTCCGGAACCATTATAGTGTTGCAATAAACTATAGCAGTGGAACCGGCCAAAGTTACTCTGGGATCGGTCGGTACGGATTTGGTGTATTAATAGTTGTTAATCAGGTTTGCTATACAAAACAAAAGTTTGTTTTTTTTTTTTTTTATTTACAACTAGTTTATTAAAGGCCTTTTACTTTTACAAAGTTTAAATGTGCCGAGGGTCTTTGTATCACTGGTTAGTAGGGAGGGGGGCCGTAATAGTCGCGGCGACTCAACAGTTAAAAAAAAAACAAAATTTTAATAAGGGAAAAGGAAGGGGTTTGTAGGGTTTATTCTTCGATATCAGTGTTCCATTAGGGTCCGGTGGTGGCCTCCTGTAGCTGTGGTTTCGGTAGCTACGGTTTGGTATCGGTTTCCGATCTTCTGGCCAGCCTTCTTCATGAATGTGTCGAACCCGTTGGATGAGAGGTGGTACTAATAAATAAACAAAACAGACATTAAATGGAGAACACACAAGGGGAGAGTTTACGTGGGTAAGCGGACTAAACGACCGAGTCAGACAGCTTGAGATATTTGTAAATTGGGAACAAATATCCAAAATCTAAGTTTGCCAAAATGTCTCGAATTGGAACACCAGGTAATCTACCTCGGGCCCTAAGGGTATCCAGTAGCCAAGCCCTCGTTTGATCATACCTTTCACACGTCCATACAACATGATCGATGTCGTGGTAGCCATCCCCACAAACGCAAACATTGGTTGCAGCGAGATTAATACGAAACAAGTGCGCGTCAAGCCGGCAGTGACTTGACATGAGCCGAGAAATCACGCGAATGAAGTCGCGACTCAAGTTAAAATGCTTGAACCATGCCTTCGTCGGAACCTTAGGGATAATCGTATGGAGCCAACGTCCCTTTGTGCCATTATCCCAGCTAGACTGCCAAGCGTTAATCGCTAAAGTGCGAGGTATTGAAAAATATTCATTGTAAGTTATTATCCTCTCAAAGATTTCACCTCGTAACGCGCCCACCTTAGCCAATGAGTCCGCCTTCTCATTGCCTTGTATAAGACAATGAGACGGGATCCAAGCTAAGGTAATCCTATACGAATTTTCGATCAAAGCGCCCAATATCCCTGAAATTTCCAGCAAAAAATGGGAAGAGCGCTTCATCAGTTTCATCGATCGAATCGCCTCAACGGAGCTGAGACTATCCGAATAGATGAAATAGTGGTCTACGGGCAGTGTGCGAATGTGTTCCAAGGTGCAGTAAATAGCGGCTAGCTCAGCAGTGTAAACGGAGCATGGCTCTCGAAGCTTGAACGAAGCTTCAAAGCCCTCATTGTACACTGCGAAGCCAGTCGCGTTGTCGATTCTAGAACCATCAGTAAAGAACATTTTCATAGGATCAATTTCACGTACTTTTGAAGCAAAGATTGAAGGAATGATGTTGGGTCGGACATGATCTGGTATTCCACGGATGTCAGCGGTCATGGACAGATCGAATTTTATCAAGGAACTGCTAATTGGGTAAAAGTGACTCGTGTCCGAATTTAATAAAGAAGGATTTATTTCTAATTGACTTAAAGTTTTATAATTATTTACATATTTTACTTGCGGATTAATATTCATAAGCCTTTCCAAATTTTCTATCACCAAAGGATTCATAGTTTCACTTCGAATTAGGAAACGTAGCGATAAATCGAAGAACCGATTTTTCAACGGCATTATTCCCGCCAGTACTTCGAGACACATCGTATGTGTCGACTGCATACTACCCATGGCAATACGCAAACAACGATACTGTATTCGTTCTAGTTTAATCAAGTGGGTATCCGCGGCTGACCCAAAGCAAAAGCTTCCGTATTCTATGACCGACAGTATCGTTGTTTGGTATAACCTGATGAGGTCCTGTGGATGAGCACCCCACCAGGTTCCAGTAATCGTTCGAAGAAAATTGATTCTCTTTTGGCATTTTTGTGTCAAGTACCTAATATGTTTTCCCCAGAGGCATTTAGAGTCGAACCAGACACCCAAATATTTAAAACTAAGAGATTGAGTTAGAGTTCTACCCATCATAAGGAGCTCTATTTGAGGAGGGGAATGCTTCCTTGAAAAAACTACTAACTCGGTTTTACTAGGCGAAAACTCGATGCCTAGATTCCTGGCCCAATGTGATAGATTATTTAGAGTTTCTTGTAGCGGAGGTTTTATTTGAGTGTCTGTTTTACCTGTGATATGAACAACACAGTCATCCGCAAGCTGTCTTAGCGTACAATTTTGTGCCATACAAGCATCGATTTCTCGGACATAAAAGTTGTATAGCAGGGGGCTTAAACATGAGCCTTGGGGTAGACCCATGTAACTAATTCGTTTAACGTTGGTTTCTCCATGGCTAAAATGCATGATTTTTTCAGACAACAGGTTATATAGAAAATTGTTCAAAATTGGTGAAAGTCCGCAAGAGTTAAGATTACTAGATAGCACTTCTATGGACACCGAATCGAATGCCCCTTTGATGTCCAGAAATACTGCCCCCATCTGCTCTTTTTGGGCAAACGCCAATTGAATGTCTGATGAAAGTAATGCTAGACAGTCGTTCGTACCCTTGCCTCTACGGAATCCAAATTGTGTACTTGACAACAGATTGTTCGATTCAACCCATTTATCCAGCCGAAAGAGAATCATTTTTTCGAGCAATTTCCGGAGACACGAGAGCATTGCAATCGGCCTATACGAATTGTATTCAGAAGCTGGTTTTCCCGGTTTTTGGACAGCGATGACTTTCACTTGTCTCCAGTCATGCGGGACAATGTTCAGCTCCAAACACTTATTGAATAAATTCAACAAGCGTTTCTTAGCGGTATCTGGCAGATTCTTCAACAAGTTGAATTTGATTCTGTCCAGTCCGGGAGCTGAATTGTTGCAAGACCAGAGCGCAAGTGAAAGTTCGACCATCGAGAATTGATCCTCTGTTTCAGAACTATTCTCTGTATTCCGATAGTGTTTCTGAGCTGGTGCTGCGTCCGGGCAGACCTTTTTCGCGAACTGTGTCAGCCATCGACTCGAGCTTTCCTCACTTTCGTTCGAAGGAGTGTGATTTCGCATGTTTCGTGCCGTTCTCCAAAGCGTGTGCAAAGACGTTTCTCGAGATAGCCCATCCACGAATCGCCGCCAGTACCCCCGTTTCTTGCCCCTGATCAAGTTTTTGAACTTGCGTTCCAAGGCCAAGTAACGTTGAAATTTCTCTGGCAATCCGGTTCTGCGAAACTCAACAAACGAAAACAAAAGTTTGTATAAGATTTGAATTTTTATTATTTTTTTCAGGTGCCAGACGGAATTGAAATTTACAAATTTGTCGACCCACGACCAGCTCTAGGCAGATCAGCCGCAGTAAGAGCATCAGTACCGGTAAGTGCTATCCCAGGTGTTAACCCGAGACACATTTTCGGTCTTATTTTAGCTTTAGCAGCTCATTTGCGCACCAGTAAGTGCTAAACTGGTTTTCATTTTTGCCACTGGTGACGCATCGATAGGTGTTGTTGTTGTTTGTTGCTATTTTCTTTTGTAAATTTTTCCTAGACACTTTAGCACCTGTCAAATCAGGTGCTGGTCAGTATTCATATTTGACTCCTGGCTCGCTTTTTTAACACCCAGGAGCAAGATAACACTGTAGAGTGGTTGATTTTTAAATGTTGAAACGGTCTAATAGGAAATCTCCCCTTAGAGAGAATTGAAGAGAAACTGCACCAATACATCTTCACGGAATGAACGAAAGGGAGAAATGAACAAAACTAAGGGAGTTGGTTTTGGTAAGACTCGCTGGACGGTCCAGCAAGAATAACGCTCGACTCGACAATTGGCGCAGTCGGTACGATTCGAGGTAAACGGCCATTTTTTTTTCAGCAACAGGAAAGAATATGGTGGAAAATGGAAGAAAGCTGGAAGGTGTGGGGGATGATTCGGAACCAACAGAAAGGAATTACACTTGTTTATAGCACAGAATTAACTTTATTCTTCCGACCAAGAAACTTGCATCAACTGCCCTCCGTTCCATCCGCTAAACTTCTCCCTTTCTCTTCCCCAGTACAGGGGTAGGACACTTCACAAGCAAGGGATAAGACACAAGTTCTATTAAAGGTATAGCACCTATCTAGACCCTACAATCCCCCCTTAGTTTTATTTGAATTTATTTTTAATGTGGAACGTAATCCATAAATTTAGCAGGTTCTGTTCGAGCACGCTTTGTACGGGTGCGCTGTTCTTCTGGTGATGATGAACCAGCTGATGTTTGTAACTGTTGACTGTTCGGTTCCTCCGACTGTAGTGATTCTGCTGCTAATTGTTCATGTTGTGTAGGCTGGAGGTCGTCTTCCGGGTCAATCCGCTTGAGGTCAGCAACATTCCGTCGGTATTCCTTTCCATCATCCATTGAACGCACTGTTGTATCTGCACCTGTCCTCCTGATCACAACAAATTCTTCGGGAGCGAAAGTAGAACTCAGTTTATTCTCTTTGCGCATACGCTTCACCAAAACACGATCTCCAACCTTTATCTCACTTGCACGTGCTCGACGCTTCGCATCAGCTGCGACTCTTCCCTTTTCCTTTTGTAATTTATCGTGATCTCGTATATCTTCATCCATGTTAGAAATAAGCGGAATGTGTGGTAGCTTGGAGCGTATTCTTCGACCGAACAGTAATTCTGATGGTGATCGACCTGTTGTTGGATGCGGTGTGGCGTGATATGATAGCATATATTGACAAAGAACTTGCCTCCAGTTTTGGCCCAGCTCTTGCGCAATTCTCATCCTTTTCAGGATAGAACGATTCTGCCTCTCGACTTCCCCATTTTGTTGAGGCCAGTACGGAATGGTATTAACTAGCCTGATGCCAAACTCCTCACAGAAGGATTTAAATTCCTCACAATTTCCGCTGAGCTGTGGACCATTGTCAGCTCGAATGGTAAGGGGCACTCCAAAACGACTAAAGATTTTAATCAACTCCTCGATTGTATGTTTCGTGGTGATTTGTTGCATTTCACAGACTTCTACATATCGGCTGTAGTAATCTACAACTACAAGCAAAGTCTCCCCATTGGGTAGTGGTCCAAGAAAGTCTATCGCGACATCTTCCCATGGGCCGTTTGGTATCTCCTTTCTAATCATAGGTTGTGGAGGATCAGGAGTTGAAACTAAAAGGCAACCGCGACATTTCTTAACAAACGCCTCCACCGCGACATCCATTTTGGGCCACCAAACTGCACCTCGAAGATGAGACTTCATCGTCCGGACTCCCAAATGTCCTTCATGAGCAATCCTGATAACCCTCTCACGCAACGAACTAGGTATAACAATTCTATCTGTGCGCAGTAGAATATCTCCGAATCGACACAGCTCATTGGAAATTACCCGGAACGATAGCGGTAGTTGGTCAATACACCCGTTGTCAATAGCTTTTAGGACTTCTTGGAGCTCCAGATCTTCCTTGGTTGCTTCTACAATTTCCTCCCATCGAAGAGCAGCGGAAGTTGCAGCCGATAAGGCAATTTGTTTAATAAAAAGTTCTTCCTTTGGATCAAAAGGAACTGGTGTTAAGGTACTCAACCGTGAAAGGACATCGGCCAGATTTTTCTCTCCGGAAATATGAGTCACCCAATAGTCGAAGGCTTGGAGTCGAAGAACCCAACGCTCTATTCTGGAGCATGGTCGGGATCTCACAGTAAATAAGTAATTGAATTATTGAATTGAATTGAATTAACCATTAACGTGACTTTTCATATGAACGTGGAGGCTTGGTTTGAATCGTTTTATTTAAAATTTATTTATTTGATTTGCATAGTTGTACACAACAGCTATGTTTATATAAACAGTCACAGTTGCAGGAGCAGTTCAAGTATCGTTTTGATTATTTGGGCTAGAGTTTTTTCGTATGCGGGAAACCAACGCTTTACAATCGGTTAAAATATCAAATTGACGGCCATATAAGTATATTTGAAACCGTTCTACGCTCCAAACTATAGCTAAGGCCTCCTTCTCTGTTTGGCAATACCGTCTTTCCGTGTCGGTAAGAGACTTCGAAGCACAAGTAACCACTCGGCTGTTCCCTTCCGCATCAGTTTGAAGCAATAATGCCCCAAGACCCGTCGGACTTGCGTCCGCCATCACTGTCGTTCTGTGATTTTGATTGAAAAACCCTAAACTTAGAACCTCAGTCATTGCAGCTTTGATACTGTCGAATGAGCTCTGATGACGCGCAGACCATTCAAACTTCGAGTCTTTCTTAGTCAATAGACGAAGTGGCTCATCCAATGTTGCCAAATTTGGAATAAATTTGTTGAGGTAATTGGCTAGCCCTAAAAAGCTACGAACCTCCGCTTCATTTTCCGGTCGCCGAAATGACCGAATGGTGTCCACCTTGCTGTCAGCAGGAGCAATGCCTTCAACGGTAATTTTATGACCCAAGAATACCATTTCGGTAGCCCGAAATACGCATTTCTCCCAATTTAGTTCCACTCTGCGCTCATCAAATCGTTTCAGGACCTCCCGAATAGAAAAACATTGTGGAAAGACCATGAATTTCATTTTCACGCATCCATGAATTTTATGGTTGAAACTATGTGAATCATGGTACATGAAACCTTGAATTCACTGTCAAATTCATATTTTTTGACAATGGAATTTATGGTTTTGGCAAAATTTACCATGAAAAAAGGGGGTTGTTAAGCAACTTAACAATGAAAAAATCAACTTTTCCCCATACATTTAAAAACACAAAAATATGAAGTTTATGGTTATTACAGCTTCCAGCTCTTTTCGAGGAGACTGTAAAATTCATTGTTATACATTGAATTTATATGGTCTTAACGATGATGAACTTCAATGTTTATTCATAATGTGTAAGATGCCCTCGTTACCGTGAAATTTCATTGTTTGATAAGTTTTTTTTAGTTTTCTTTCCCAAATATAATATAAAATAAAAACTTCTGTTCATATGCATTAAATAACATTTATTTGTTTTAGAATTTTTCACTGCTTAATACATTGTGATATTCACACTTGAAAAAAATTTTTTTTTTCATTTTATAACAATAGCACTGCATGCTGGCGGGCCTTCTCTAGCGAACCATTTTCTCTGGGAGACGGCTCCGGCACACCTTCTAGCCTCAGGCCCCGGAAGTTCGAGTTTACTTGTATGGATACAGAGCAAAACCTCTATCTGATCCGGATCAGGCATGTTGCGGCTTTCGTCTGAAGTTTCAGGTCTTTCCATCTGCCGCTGAAAAAATAATTTGAAAATAAGATTTTAAGTATAAAATGAAAAATAAATCTACCCACCTTTACTTCTGGAATTCGAGACATGGCCTTCCGATCAGATTCCGGACACTTTTATTCCACCACAAGAACTTGTCGGAATAACTGGATCCAATTAAAAAAACGCGAAACAATTGAATACGGCTAAATGGCGCGCAATGGATCAAAATTTTCTCTACACGAAAAATCAAAATTGTGCGAAAAGATCTAGAGTTTACCATTATTCGGATTTTCATTTTACCATGCAAAACACTGGAACATTGAAATTCACAAGAAAAATACTGTAAAACAGTGATTCCCCTATATTTGGCAACAATGAAATTTCATGAATTAACGAATGATTTCTCAGTTACCTTAAAAACTATGGTGATTTCAAAATTTTAAATGGTTGATAAGGATTTAGATATTAGGATGAAGTTTATTGTTAATTTGAAAATCATTGTTCGGTTATATTAAATATCATGGTTATGGCTATTCGGGCTATTAATAATGTAATACGATAAACAAGAATTTTATTTTGAAACAAATTATGAAATAATGCAAGAGAAACAAACATCATTTATTTCTAAATCTCTAAACGCTCAACGTACCACGTTCAGTCGTGTATCGTGCTCCTCTCGCCCGTTGCCTTCAACGATAACATCGTCCAAGTACCAGTACGTTCCTTCGCAACCCGCTAAGATCTGGTCCATCACTTTCTGGAATAACTCCGGCGCGGTGACAAGGCCAAAGGGAAGTCGTTTGAAACGAAATAGCCCTTTGTTGGTGATGAAAACAGTGACGTCACGTGACTCTTCCGCTAGCTCGACTTGTAGAAACGCTTCCTTGATGTCCAACTTACTCCAGTACTTTCCTTTTCCTAACCTTGCAAGGTACTCGTCGACGACGGGCATCGGGTGTCTCTCCCGAAGAACCGCTTCATTGACGCGACGAAGGTCCAGGCAAATCCTAGGTTCTCCATTGGACTTACCGACGACAACGAGAGGAGACACCCAAGATGCTGGCCCTTGCTTTACCTCGATTATATCTTTAACGAGTAGCTGCTCCAACTTCCGATTGGCGGCCTCTTCAAGCGGTATTGGGATTCGCCGAATGGGTTGGAAAACTGGCTTTACAGTCGGATCCATATGAATTTGCACTTGGATATCTTTGATCTTAGAGAATGGTTTTGTATCACTCGAAACCTGGTACGCGTCCAATCCAACCTTGAGGAGTCCCAACTGTTTGGAAGTACTGTCGCCGAGCAAAGACCGCTGTCCTCCTTTGATGACATAAAACTCTGCCTCGACCGAACTGCTTCCAGCTTTAACATTTGCTACAAATGTTCCGATGATAGGCAAAGGCGAGTCGTTTGCATAGCCTTTTAGGATTCGGGAGCTACCTTTGATACATTTGCGTACGACGACCTTGGCTTGTTTCAACCGTTCCCATTCTGAATCCGGAATGAGGTTGGCATCCGATCCCGAATCGACGAGTAGATCCACATCGACTCCACCAATTTTACACGAGATAACATTGGTGTTGTTCCCCGAATAGAATGTATAGTAGGTTTTATTCGAGTCTGGCTGCTCTGAGTGTCTTTTATTTAACTGAGTGTGTACGCTTGTTTCCTCTTCTACAGCACGAATTCGATTCTTCTCTGACGAAATTGGCTTCTTCGAGTTTCGCAGACGGCAACAAGACTCATAATGTCCAGTAATTTTACACCTACGACACTCGATGTTTCGTGCTGGGCATCCCCTGTCAGTAGAGATGTGGTCGCGCCGGCCGCAGTTATAGCATCGGTAGATCCGAGGGTAGGAGAATTTGTTAAACTTCTTAAAATCGTGTTGTACTTCTCGTGGCTTAGGATTGCGACCTTTGTCAGATGCAGCGGTAATTTTGTACGCATGATGTCCAACAGAATTCTCCTTTGGCTTTCCGTTTAAGTCCCTCACTTGTACTTCGATACTCTCCAAAGCTACACCTAGAGATTCTATCTCTGTAAGTGAACGATCTTGCTGTAAGATGCGACGGCGTAAATCCACAGACAAACAACCCTCAATTATCGCGTCCGTAAGAAACATCTCTGTTAAAACATCTCTGACCTCGATCGGATACTTATCGAAGCCACAATCTGAAGCTTGCTGCCGTAATCGCAACGTAAAGTCAGAAAATCTTTCTCCGTCTTTTTGCTTCATTTGCCTTAACTTGTGACGTTCAAGACAATCCTGCCGGCACGGTTGAAAAAATCTATCAAGTGCATTGATTGCGACGTCATACCATTGCTTTTCCACCGAAACGAGAGGAAAATTCTCACGATCCGGAAGGTTATAAAAAACACGTTGGAGTTGAGGTCCTCCCAAGTGGAGAAGCTTGGCTCGTTTCTTCTTCTGATCCTCGATATCGTAGGCTTCGAAATAGCACTCTAAAGCGCCCTTCCAGATCCTCCATTCATTATACAAACGATGTTTTTCAATATCATCGCAACGAAATTGCTGCACTGGCCGGCTATCATCTACCTGTAATGAACGTTTACATAAATTTCTGTCAGTTACTTACTTCACACCATTTTGTGTTTATTTTCCAGTCATAGTAACATTAATCAATTAGTGAATAAATACGCAAAATATCCAATATAGTTTTCGTTATTATTTATTTCCCAACATAAAAGAAAATAGCCTTCTTAAATAATTGACATTCCGACCCAGAACCGATCCCGTGATCATAGCACTGATCACCTCCTATAGCAACTACTATAGGCACTTGCCCTGGTCAAACTAATGCTCAACACATAACAACGATATTTGCTCAGATTGGTACTCAGCTACACGGCTGCAATCCGTCTATAACGACTGCCATAGACACCAACTACTCAACTCCACTCGACCTCCAGGCATTATGTGTAAGGTGTGTACTTCTCCCGTGGTCCAAAAAAATTAACCACCTCCTGTAGCAAACAGCCACAGGTACATCTCATCAGTTGACCCCTGATCAACACACTGATCAGCTCCTATAACAACTGCTATAGGCACATACCCACATATTTTTTTTTCTTTTTTTTTTCAGCAGCAAAATTTATCCTTGTTTCAATAAATCAGCACTTTCCGGTTTACGCATCTCAATCACAAATAAACACAAAATATCCGTCTTTGTTTATCAATATCAATTTTACAGCTCGCACAACATTGCTCTCCGAATGGATACATTTCCATTGACACCTCAGCGGCAGCATCGATTGAGCACTGTTCTTTTCTTGCTCTCCCCCTTTCGTCAAGTTCGTCGTGCAGTCTCTATCACTATATGTTCTCATCCCAGAAAATTTATGCACGTCTCCGCCATTTTGTCCAAATCATCATTGCATCGTGAATTAAATTTTCCAAGCAATTACCCATAATTTTGCCTGAATTCACACTTACCATTGTTAATCCTCGTCGCCAAATTTGTGGGGGATGATTCGGAACCAACAGAAAGGAATTACACTTGTTTATAGCACAGAATTAACTTTATTCTTCCGACCAAGAAACTTGCATCAACTGCCCTCCGTTCCATCCGCTAAACTTCTCCCTTTCTCTTCCCCAGTACAGGGGTAGGACACTTCACAAGCAAGGGATAAGACACAAGTTCTATTAAAGGTATAGCACCTATCTAGACCCTACAGAAGGGAAGAGTGTGTTAAGTGAAGAGTGTATGCTAGAAGTTGAAGTTATAAAAGATTCGGCTGAAGACCGACAAAAAAATAGTAGCGGGTGAAGACCGCGAAGAAAAATCGGTTGAGGACCGACATAGAATAAAAGCGGGTGAAGACCGCAATTAAAAGATTCGGTTGAGGGCCGACAAAGAAATAGAAGCGGGTGAAGACCGCAAGGAAAAGATTCGGTTGAGGACCGACAAAAAAAACGAAGCGGGTGAAGACCGCGAGGAAAAGATTCGGTTGAGGACTGACAAAAAAATAGAAGCGGGTGAAGACCGCGAGGAAAAAGATTCGGTTGAGGACCGACAGAAAATAATAGAAGCGGGTGAAGACCGCAAGGAAAAGATTCGGCCGAGGACCGACAGAAAAATAGAAGTTGATGAAAACTGTTTAAGAATGAATCGGCTGAAGATCGACTGAAGCAAATTAACAGCGGCTGAAGACCGCGAGGAAAAAGATACATCTGAAGACTGACATGGGTTAAAAATTATAATTTTGCAATGAGGCCTTAAGCTGTGTAAGGAAATCAAATCTGGAGAATAATTGACTATGTTTTTTGATGAAGCAAACTAGCTGGCGTCGATGGACGGAATTAATTATTGTTATTCCGACGATAACTTTCCTTGTTTTGAGAGGGATTCTGGACTATAACTACCAATTTTTAGAAAAGCGAAAAAAGGATTGACATATTTTTAAATAATAGTTTTTGTGATGTGGGAGAAAGTAGATAATGTTTATTGAAGGATATAAAAAGAATATATGGAAGGAATGATATGAATTCTTTTTGATTAAGGGGGTGGGTCTGATGAAAACAATGCAGAAAATTGTTGAAGGAGGGTTGATTTTTTATTATTTTGTATGATGTGATGTTTGGCATTAAATTCATTAATAAAGCAATGAGTGTATACGGACTATGCATTTAAGATAGTGGAATTGTGGATTTGTCTTGTAGTTGAAAGGCTGATATTTTTAAATATTTTCAGTTTAAGAGTTGCTTCTTGATGAACGATTTGTCATCAAAAACCGCTGCACGGGTGAAGGAGAGAAATTTATATTCGAGAGCTCTGTGTCATGAGGAGGAATGTAATAGAAAAGTTCGGTACGGTACTGTAGAGGATGGTTTTGAATGTTGGATGAAGAATCAAGTATTGCGCCAAAGATACCAGAGGAGTGCCATGATATGATAGTTTGTCCTTTTCTTTGGTGTGAGATGGAGTGTGCGAGTCACACGTGAATGTAGCGAAGTTTCAAAAAAGACATTTGGAAACCTCCACTCCTATACTGACGGGAATTTAATGAGGACACCCAAGATGGTAGCTGCAGAATTGTTAACTAGATTTGTGAGTGAGTGTGAGGGGTTTGGACTTTTGAATGAACAACATCGTAACACAGCCGAGTGTTGAGAGAGAGAAAGCTAGAGGGAGCACACAGTTGGGTCTAAGAGAGTATGGGTGGAGGATAGGTAATCCAATGTTGTAGGCTTGTGAATCCTGAAGAGGCTACTATATCAGTTACATTGCTTAAGGTATTGAAATTAGGACTTGCTTGTACTGTCTATTGATAATTGTGAACATTGAGGCGCATGACGGACTTGGAAACTTGGGACTCTATGACTAACCGTCTGGAGAGTTTTGTGGATGCCAGTGAAGTCTGCTTAAAACAGCGAATTGATTCACGTTTCACGATTCACGTTTTAACCCTTTCAGAAGTGTGACTTGAATGGCTTGAGAAGAAGTGGGGGAAAGAAGGTACACATAGAAATCAGCCTTATACTTGTTAAAAGTAAGGAATCCTACATGCTCCGATTAGCCCCCATTCCCCACATTCGCCCATGGAAGTTCATTATCGACATTATGAGAGGGCAATAGAGTATTTCCTGAGACAGATTGTGGTAGGGTAGCATTTTGTTTTTGTTTAGAAAAATGTAAACACCAACTGGTCGCCATTTTGATCTTTGATGATAAGCACTGTTCAATGCTTTCTTTTAAAAACTTCTTTAATTAAAAGCATCAAAAAACCCTCATGTCTCAACTTGTTATGAATTTACAAATCATTAAACAAAGAATTTATATGCTCCTCACCAAGGTGCGCTTGCAAAACCACTATACAATTGCATTGCCAATTTCATATCGTTGCTATCTGGTCGTTGAACATACGTAATGTTGTTGTTATGTTTACCCTACCACGATATGCCGAGAAAATGTAAACATGAGGAATCAGCTGTTCGTCTGACAAGTGGGGAAATGCCTTATAGACGCAAATTTTGCTCTCGAAAACATATTGACTTTATCAGCGTGACATAAGGATTCTGGATGGGTGTGCGTGCAATGTTCGAATACAAGCGGGAAATCAACCGCGTTCCGAGAGAGCGGCCCATTAGGTACAGATGACTCACCCGTCCAAAAGCAACAACACTTTAGGTTGATATACTAGTGTTAGCAAGTAAACCAGACTGAAGTGCTGGAGCGCGCTTATGTGCGAGATACAATTAATACAGCGCCAGCACTAAATTTTACTAAGGGAGTCCGGATTTCCGACGAAGAAAAGTGAAGTACTAGATTGTCGGAAGTCTGTGTTTTGTTGGCAGTTTACCAATGACGTTTCTAAGAATTTCACTTAAATGGAAAATATAAGTTAACGATCACAATGATGCTCGGGCGTATGTCACACAATAGGATTCATGAAATGGTTCTAGGAAAAATCCCATTTTGAAACTATACAACCGTTAGAAGGACGTGGTGAAGAAAACCGTTTCTGAAACCGCTTAGAAAGTCAACGCATTTGTAAACTGACTGAATAAATTTAAATATGATATCTTGGGACGTGTGGCCTTTTTTTTCGGACTAGAGATGGGATGTAGAGTGGTTGATTTTTAAATGTTGAAACGGTCTAATAGGAAATCTCCCCTTAGAGAGAATTGAAGAGAAACTGCACCAATACATCTTCACGGAATAAACGAAAGGGAGAAATGAACAAAACTAAGGGAGTTGGTTTTGGTAAGACTCGCTGGACGGTCCAGCAAGAATAACGCTCGACTCGACAAACACCTGGTTTGAAACCTTGCGGTGCGCCGTCCAAGTGTAAAAATGGAGTGTTATTATAGCTTTGATACCTGACCGCTGCTGATACTCTAAGGGCATCCGCAGCAATCGCGAGTATAGTGAAAATGCTCACGCGTTTGATCACTTTTAAACCGCACCGGGGGTTAGTATGTGGGTGAGCAAAATAGGGCCGTTGCCGTCGGGACCGACAAAATCACCAAATTTGCTCACTAGAAAGGGCGAGAGCAAACATGCACTGAAAAAAATCTACCATTTAAGGCTACCCGCTTAATAATTATTCTACTAGGGCTACTAGAATTCTAGTAGCAATTCTAGTAGAATTCTACTAGAATTTCTGTAGACAGCCAAGTAGAAAATGGCCCAACTGATTCTACTTGAAATGAATTTCCCGGTTCAGAATGTCATTTTTCGTCACAAACGTCATGGTTGGGTTGTATTGGTGCAGTTGGTACGTGTTCATGTATGCGTGCAATAAAAAATTTTGAATACGTATGTATTGGTGAGTGTTAGTTCCAAAATGCACTTTTGGATTTTCCAATGATTACAATGAAATTTTCAATTTAAATTTTTCCCAAAATGTACTTTATTGAGTTTTCCTACCTACCTAACATACAAATTTTGTTCTTCCATAATTCTAATTTGGTTCACATTTACACTAGGTCAAATTAAAACAAAAACCTAAATTTGCACTTTGGCCAGCGGGCCATGGTCATCACCAAAATCAACGCTGCTAACTTCCGGAACCATTCAGTCATCTTCCAGCTGCTGCCGATGCTCATGACAGGCGTTCTCGGTGAATCCACGTTTTACCGAGACAAAGATTTTCTGGTGACCGGGGGTTTGGCAAGACGGACAATCGAAGACTTGTGGCTTGAAGCACCCGCTGAAGCGAACCGACATGTTGGATGCAGCAGAAAAAACGGCAATTCGGATAGGTCACCGAGCCATGCAACTGAAAAAGAAAATACGACAATTAACAATTAATTTATAGATGCACAAATATTGTTTAACTTACCTTTATTCCTAACGCGTCCAACCTTTTTGAATTCACAGCAAAATCGCTCTTCTCGTTCAGTCGCCATTCTGTTTCGAAATGATTTTTGTTTCAGGTCCAGTGATGCCAATCGTGATTGCTTTCCAAAAATAATAGTCCTACAAGTTCCATTTGTTTTAAATTTTTTTCTTGTATTATTTCATAATCAATTATTAATAATTTAATACTAATCATTAATGTATTCTCCTTTACAATGTATCATAAATAGTCAAAATTAAATGAGCATATAATTAGCAATGGATCATCAAACCGAGCATAAAATCGAATTCGAAATATATTAAATATATTTTGTAAACCATCATCCAATAAAGCTAAATTTGTCAATTTAAAATCAAAACTTTATTAATTACTCACGAATTATTGATTTGTCATCAATCCCTTGGCTTAATTGACATTGATGACCAAATCATCCACGTTTTTGATGAGATTTATTAAATGCATGTTCTCTAAACTAAGTTACCCTTAATTTTATGCTAATGGATGGTTTGAACATATATAGTGTTTCTCGTCAATTTAATGAAGTTGTAAGAATGGTTGCAGAATTGTTTTATCCAAAACTGAAGTTACAAAATGTTGAGAATCGGATTTCAATTTCAGGGATAGAATCATTTTATAACGTTGAATTTCAATAACTTTTGTTTGAATATTGCACCTAAATATAAAAAAAATTTCATCCTCCAATTTCATCAGAATTGAAAGTTACTGAAATTTGCCAAAAATATTCCACTGGAGTCACTGCCGCAGCCATTTGGTGTTTCGAGTCTTGCAGTATGGCCGTCAGGCAGCCATGCTTAGATCACTCATACTTGCAAGAAAAAACATGAACGAGATGAACAATCCGAGAGTGGTTCATCTTTTTGTATAGCATACGCATGCGTGCAGATGTATGTGTGACAGATTTCAATTTAACTCACAAATACAAAGAATTTTGACGGTGGAACTGACAGCAAATTCACGTTAAAAAAAAGTCAGGTAGAATAAAAAATGACTGGGTAAGTTCAACAAACGATGTTTATTAAAATTTTGTAATTTTGGTAAACAATTTGTTGATTAATTAAGCAATTGTGGCTCTTCTTTTGATTCGTTCGAACGTGCGGACGGAATTTTGTTCGCGGGAGGATCGGAAATGTGTCGAAAATTATATAGAGCCATTTTGGAAGTATTCTGTGCTGGGTCGAAAGAGGTGAAAAGTTCTTCGCAGCCGAGTGGGTCGTTGGAATTAGCATATTTTTGAACAGTGCAGAACTTGCAATTGACCAGCATCGAGTAACAACAACGTAAGCAATGCAGGTAAGTGAAAAAACTGTTTATTTAGCGAAAAT
This sequence comes from Uranotaenia lowii, assembly GCF_029784155.1. Lineage (NCBI taxonomy): Eukaryota > Metazoa > Arthropoda > Insecta > Diptera > Culicidae > Uranotaenia > Uranotaenia lowii. The sequence continues at coordinate 100,960,283 of NC_073693.1, read as the reverse complement.
TTATTTTTTTTTTATAAATTTTTCTACCCTCCGTACAGGTTGGAAAAGTATAGGCAGCAGATAGAAAAAAAAACTTCACTGTCTGACCGGGGCCATGAGCAGCATCTTTAGCAGATAAGTTTGAACCGGGGCAATGACGCATACAATCCTCCTTCTCGCTGCGCTGCACCAGGGAAAACGGTTCCGACTCACTGAAGCCAAAGTCTTGGACCAGCGGCGGAAAACCTCCTGTTTGATCGTGGAACTCCACAGCAGCTGGCATATTTCGCGCAAGTTCCGCTGAATTTCGGATGATTCCGGCTGACACTGCACAGAAGTTCTAGCTGCATCCGCAACCTGACCCGGTTGCTGGTCGCTCGAAACTGCGTGGCCCTGTTGCTGCTGTATGGCATCTTCAACCAGCATGTCGACTTTGGCGTCACATAACGGATAGCAGTTAACCCGTCGAATAACCTCCAACAATCGCTATGCATAATAATAATTAATAATTAATAAAAATGATAATAACCGAAATTGAAGCGAAAAAACTATCGACTCCGAAAATTTATTCGATCAGTAAATTTAATTTAATATTTTCTGTTAAAGTTTTCTCAGTGCAATGCACAATTTAAAAATAATATGCTTCCACCCGGTGCGCGAAAGAGTGTGTATACCAAAATCGGTCCGCTGAAATGAGCAAAATCGGGCCGCGTATACTCTCGTATTGGTGCGTTTGCTCTAAGGATGTTAATTCATAATGAAGGAATCTGTTGGAACTGGAAGAGGGAATCGTACCGATGCCTTAATCAGAGCGCATTCTCGGCGAAATGAGAGGGCCTTTACCCCTGCCGTCGAGGAGAAGATTAATAAAAGCAAAAGATACAAAATGATTGTAATAAAAGCGAATAAATTTAGGAAATAAAAGCGATGTCGATAATTGAAATAAATTCGAAAATATTTTTACAATATGTTTGCTTTGAGTTAGAATCGAAAATGAATAATTTTAAATCACAATCTTGGTCTACTTTTAATCCAATTATATTTTTTAAGTTTGGATCAAAATTATTTAGTGTGTTTTAGCCAAAATTTTATTCACGCTCCTTTTTTTAAACTCAAAATTAAGTACGACCGAGGTTCAAAACATAGTTCGATTCTATAAACTTAAAGTTAAGTACCCTTTTTCCTCCTCGCGATTGTTCAAAATGGAGTTCGAACTACGAACTCAAAACTAATCCCATTCGTGCCACTTTTGCCGAGCCGCATTTCAGGTAGCTACGAACAAGGGCATAAAAAACAGTTCAAAAAATGGTACTCGCTTTTGAACTTAGTTTTGAGTATGCTTGTCAGAACTTAGTTTCGCTATTACCCAATCAAACTCAAAGCTGAGGGCTGCCACTGAAGTGCTGTTTGACCGTGGTCAAATCATAGTTCGATTGTATGAACTAAAGTTGAGTTCCTTTTTCCCTCCTTGCGATGGTTCAAAAGGAAGTTCGAACTGCGAACTCAAACTAATCCCATTTTTCTTTCGGCGAAGGAGCAAAACTGAGATCGATCTAATGAACTAAAAATTGAACCCTCCTCGCGTGTGTTGAACTGAAAGCACTTAGCGAGTTCGGCTGCGAGAACTGCATTTTGGGTAGCTACGAATAAAGGCATAAAGAAAGTTCAAAAAATGGAACTCGCTTTCGAACTTAGGTTTGAGTATGCCAGTCAGAACTTAGTTTTTGCGTTTGCTCAATCTTACTCAAAGTTGAGGGCTGCAACTGAAGTGCTGTTTTGAACCAAAACTACTTAATTTTGAGTTTGAAACAAGGAGCGTGTTGTTTTCATTAAGCTCATAGTATTATTTTTACAAAGGGACTATTTTATTTTTATTCGAACGATAAATTTAAAAAAAATCGATGTTCTTTATCAATATTACAAGAAATATATTTGTGCTTTTTCCCAACCAAAAATTTTATTATTTTTGGCCAAAACTTTGTTGTTTCTACAATATATTTTTCTGCGTGAAGGATTATTCGGAAAATGACTATTAAATTAAACGAATTTCAAATCAAATCAAATCGGAAAATGAATAGATAAGCCTGTCAGTTTCTCGAATAAACATACAAAGGACCACATATGGTAATTACCTAAGAAATTATATATTAAAGGATGGTTTTGACATTCATGATCGAATTCGTAAGCTACGGAATTTCAGTAGTTTCTTTCGAATAATGCTCCTAATTGTCCGGTCACTTTATTATGAAAATGCCACTTAACTATATATAGAACGATGTTCAGCAGTGAATGTCATTGGGATAAAAATATTCAATGTCGCCTAGTTTTGCATTTGTTTTTAAGCTGAAAAATGAATATTGAATCTTGAATGAAAACCACCCTGCACCCCCAGTAAGTGATGTACTAGCTGCGATAGACATTGATTACGTGTTCGAAATATACCTTTTCCTAAAAGCTAAAAGCTATTGATCTTCATCTCAATACTATTTATTTTCATATTTCCCTATCTATACTTCCTATTCCCTTCAAAAAGTGATGATCTAGACAAAGCCGTAAGGTATGAGCTGTTTCAAATAAATAAATTACAAAAAAAGTTCTAGATAACTCATTTTTACTTCAATAATTTCCAAAAAGGTTTTAGATCTTTTTAAACTCTATTATGTTGTAAATGGGAGTTGTACAGGAAAATTCTCCACCTTCACATTTATTTCATAGATTACACTTTATTGAAAAATAAATGCCAAAATAAGTAATTTGAAATCAAATTAATTAAATCAAATAAATTTATTATAATTCCCGAAAGGATGTGAGGAAAAATAAATATCTATACACTCAGGCAAATTCTTATTATGATTCTCATAAGATGCATCTTATGAACCGCTTTTTAGAGTGTAAAATTGATTTTCATAAGAGTCTTATGAAATTCTTCCAATTTTCAAAGTAAGTTCTTATGAAAAATAGAATAAACGGTATTGTGAATAAATAATGAACACATTCATTCCATCAGTCATTATTTTTCATCGTCACACGGGGCGTGAAACCATTATAGTTTTTCTAATGGATAAGTGATTATCTCATTCTAAATGGTAAGTTTATTTTTTGTAAACGTTGATATTATTTGTAAACTCAAACACATTATTTTTTGTTTACTTTTCAGCTTATTGACCGGGAAAAAGTAAAAACTCAAAGGATCCGATGCGGCAGAATAAATGTGTTGGAACCGGGTGTTTGTGTGCTGCTGTTAGTGCTAATGAGGTAACTAGATAGAAACAAGCTAGAAAATAAATAAAATGTTTTTAATATCAATTATCTTGAGTTATTCTCATCAAACATGACATTTTCTGTTTTCATAAGACCCTCTTATAAAAAGCAAAAACCTCTCAACGAAGTAGGCGTTCATTTGAAGAATTCATTCGCGTGATAAGACAACCTTATAAATTTCAATGATTTTTCTTATGGCGCCAGTTTATAAGAGAATCTTATGGCAAACTTAATAGTATTTTTCGGAGTGTACATAAATCCTTTCGAAATGGAATGAACGAGCTCGGTCAACATTCAACGCACCCCTGTTGCTTTAAACGTACTGTCGATAAAGAAGAATTTTATCAACACGCATCAACGTCGCCGCGTCGCGCACGCAAAACGCATCAACTTTCAAAACAAAAAGTTCGATATACGCAAAAATGGCAGCTCGCGATTTGTAAACGGTATTTTTGATCGGTAAAAGTAGTGATTACGCGGTGAAAACACTCGATTTCGGGCTACTTTCGATAAAAGCAATAGGTGCGGTGTGTTGATAAGTTTTACGTTTGTTCCAGCTGCGCTGGAATAGTGAGAATTTCATTGATATTTTCGATTGAATTTCGCTGTGTCGGTCGGAGGCTGCGGAAAGGCGAAAAATAAAGAAAACACGGACCATTCAGAAAAAAATCAATAACTTTGATTTTATACTTTGCGACAACGACGAGAAGTTAATTTGTCATGTTGGTGAAAGTTTTCTGTTTCTACGAGCTGTGAAACCGTTTAATTAACCTGTGTTTAGTGTGAAAAGTTTTCTAATGTTATAATGTCCCAGAGCGCTCCAAGAAGACATCCACCTAGCGGTGGTAATCCGGAGGTCATGGCAGCCAAATTTGGTGACACCGAATGGGAGGCTCGGGAGGTAAGTTTTCATTTTAAATGTTAAACAAAGGTTCAAAGGCTTCTAAGTCTGTTCTACATTGGAACTAGGATGAAAAATCAGATGTTGAACTCAATTTAACTAACAAATACCGGTTGTGGATTAAAAAATTCAATTCTGAATTCCTGATTCAGTTTTTTATGTGATTCCCGATGTAGTTTGATTTAGTAATTAGTATATTTCTGAATCTGTATCCTGCAATCTGGATCTGAAAGCTAAAATCTGACTTCAAAATTTGTTATCTATATCTGTACCTAAAGATGAGTGTGGTATCTAAATTAAAGGACAAATGACCAGTTTGGTTAAAATACATCAAAAGAAAAAAACATAGAACATAATTTCTCCAAATAACTCGGTCCATAGCAGCCGCTCTTCTATTTCTCGGACATCCCACATTCGTCAGATCACGATCCACTCGGTTTAACCAACTTGCTCGTTGCGCTCCTGCTCGTCTCGTTCGGATTCGTAGCGAACACCTGTTTTGCAGGACAGTCGTATTGCATTCTCGTAACATGTCTGCCCAGCGTATCCGGCGAGCCTTCCCTACCTTCTGGATACTTGGTTAGCCGTAGAGTCGCGCGAGTTCGTGGTTCATCCTTCGCCTCCACACTCCGTTCTCCTACACATCACCAAATATGGTTCTTAATACTCGTCGCTCGAATACTCCGAGTGTACGCAGGTCCTCCTCGAGCAATATCCACGTTTCTTGCCCGTACAGGACAATCGGTCTAATAAGCGTCAGGTGACACTTCGCGCGAGGGCTAAGTCTTCTCGATCGCAGTTGCTTGTGGAGTCCACGCTTTTTTAGAAGACTTCCAGGCGCATCCGAAGCCTGCTATTTTTGAGCAGCTTTCCGTGCTATGTTTCCGCGCGGCCTTCAAGACACGCTCTTTTCCGAGCATGCTCTCTGAGCTGCCATATCAGGCGGCCTTCTAGGTACGCTTTTATTTGTCATGCAAACTCTTCGCACTGAGACTTAGCGGCCTTCTAAGCACGCTTTAACTGTCTGGCGAGCTTTTCTGAGCGGCCTTCGAGGCACGTTTTTTCTCTCTGAGCCACCAAACCAGTAATCTTCAGCCCGGGCACGCTCTTTGCACGGCTTTCCAAGCAGGATATTTCTTAGCTGCCATCCAGACGCACATTTCTCGAGCAGCTTTTCAAGTGCTCATTTTGGAGCGGCCTTTCAGGCGCGCTTTTTCGAGCTGCTTTCCAGGCACACTAATACTTAGGCGATTCTATCAAGCGGCTTTCAAAGCACACAACATCTCGGCAGCCTGTCAGGAGGTGCTATTTCGAGCGTTTAAGATGCCTTCCAGGTACACTTTCATTAAGCGGCTTTCGAAGCATGTTGTTCTTGAGCAGCCTTCGAGTGGCTTTCCAAACACGCTGTTTCTGGACGGCCTTTCAGGTGTGCCATTTTCGAGCGGCTTTCGAAGAACGCTTCAGATTCGATTTTATCGAGGGGCTTTCCAAGCACGCCTTTTTCTAAGCGGTTTCCACATTTTTTCCTAGTGATTTTCCAACCTCACTTTTATCAAACGAATTTCTTCAAACGCCTTCCAAGCACACTTTCCTCAAGTGGCCTTCCCGGCGCGCTTTTATAAGGCGGCTTTTCAAGCTCGCTTTTTCGAGCGGCCTTCCAGGCACGCATTTTTTCGAACGGCTTTCCAAGCGCGCTTTTCTACGAGCGGCCTTCTAGGCACGCTCTTCTCAGCAAGCTTGTTACTATGACTAAAGCTTAGTTCTTTTAGAAATGGGACAGTTACGAATGCGTGTATCTCAAAAACCTTTCGTTTGATCTAAATACTTTCTATGAAGGAAATGAAGGTAATCTTATGATAATTCATGAAAAAATTAAAAAAAAATATTTATCGTTTTTTTGTAAGAATAAATTCTACTTTATTCTTGATACCTCCCTTCGGTCAGCGCACACTTTTTTCAGTCATGATAATGATCAGTTTTTCAAACTAATACTTCGTCTAATCTGTATATTAGGTGGGTACATCCCCCTCCATTAATTTCTGATACATTTAGGACCAATACTTCTCTTTTAAAAGAAACTGAGGCCACTTTAGCGGATAGATCTGTGTCGAAATTAACAAATTTGATTATTTTTGAGCCACTTTTTGAGCGTTTTCAATGGAATTTCTGCTGGCAAAATCTGGCAATAACGAAGTGAAACCATGAGGAGATTAAACTTAAAGTATAATCGGTTAGTATAGATCGTAGGTTGCGAAGGGTACATAAAAGATTACTCTTTTTAGGCTTTTGAAAAGAGTGAAAACCATAGTTTTCGTTTTGAAAATTGTTGTTTTTTTTCCACTGGAGCAGAATTTTGGCAAATCATTATATTTTATACAAAATTATAAGCAAATACATACTTTAATATACTCGGGACCTTGCCACGAGCAGAAGTGGTATAGGGTTCAAACGCTGGAATTTGTTTAAAAGAGGGTATTTCATAAGTTTTGTCGTTCATCAGAAATCATCTGTCCCATAGCCTCGGAACCAGATATACAGCTTACGAGCTGTGGATCTGGCAAAAAAAAATTGGTTTAGGTTAGGTTTGAATGACTCATTAAGAGGCAACACTTTCAGTTTATCGGAGAAATTTTTTTTGCAAATTTCAGCGATCTACCCTTAGTTTTTCGCTTATTGAAAATTAAAAATGCTGGTATGAGACTTGACTTCCCTGATGACCCTTAGCCGAAGTTGCCGATCATATGCTTCACTCCAATGGTTGATTTGAACTTTGTGGACATTTTTGACAGTATTTCCATACTTTTCCACCAATCATACACAGTAGTTCTTTGAATAATCAACGGTATTGTCGGCTATCAATTTGATAATGATGGATTTTGAATGAAACTGTGCAAAATTATTTTTTCCTTTTTCACTTGCATCGTGAATATCCCCAAAACGCGTAAATTTTAAATTTTGAAAAAAATAGTTCGGATAGTACTTTTTACAGGCAACAAAATGCTGTCAAAATTTTGAATGTCCGATTACTAGTAAACGAGCTATGACCAAAAGAAAGTGTCCCATTTCTAAAAGAACTAAGCTTTATGCTCTCACCATAGCCTCTTGGTCTGGTTGGCATTTGATTTCTCTCACTCTCTTTCTTCACTAGAAAGGGAAACTTTTGTTGATCGCCATTTTGACAAAAATCAAACACTTCACTTTAAAAACCATAAATCTGGCGATTTCCGGAGAGGTTTTTTTTTGAAAACCACTTAGTTGTACTCCTGGCAGGATCGCCAATATGGAATTCTATCCTGCTGCAAGAAATCTGCCGATCCCGGGGATAGCTTCTTCGACTGTTGTTTCGGCCGGCACTGGGATGCGTCCTCTCGCGTGAGGCAATAAGCGGAACTGCTTGATCCGGTGTTGGACGTGTCGGCAGTTTGTGTGGCTTGGTTTGTTGTCATATCGCACACCAGGTAAAAAAAATCACTTGGCAACGGCTCGGGGGAATGTTTGTAGCGTTATAATTAAGTATTTGTGGTTGTTTAATTTCAAGCGTATAGTGATTGAGTTACACTGAACCTCGAAAATACCCAAACTTGAGAACTTTCCCCGCCAACCCGAATGAAACTCCCTCCCTACAGGTTTGGCTATTGGTGACATAGCACAAAGTTAAGCTCTTAAAGGAGAACTCATCCCCCAAAATCTGATACCACAATAAAATGGAAATCAAAATAAATAAAAATATCTTCAGGTACAGGAATCACACCCATACCTGCAATGGCTTTGCGATTACCATCTCAGGATGCTAACCGCTCGACCACCGGAGAGTTGTTGAGAGAGGCAGCTACATCATCGTATATGTGAGACTTTCTGCGAATGAAGCGGGAATAAAAGTTATCCCCCAAAAAAAACAGTTCTTCGCTTTGAACTTACCCCCCAAACCTAAATCTGCCACGATGGAGGTAACAGAATCAGATGCGCTTACAACCAAAAACCCCCCAAAAAAAACAGTTCTTCGCTTGAAGGACAAGTTTGGCTTGTTGGCGAGCTGTGATTTTTTCACAAACTTAAGTTGTCAATCTTGAACTTAGGTTTGGCGGGTGGCAGTTCTCAAGTTTGGGTATTTTCGATTTTCAGTGTAAATCAAGCCAAACTTGAGAATTTATAATTTAGAGTGTAAGATGTCAAACAAAACCACGTGAACAACATAAACAAGAATCGGAAAAAACAAAACTAAATCAGTGGAACGAAACAAATCAAGCGCCAGAATTTGTCATTGCCGATTGTGATTTGTCGTGGAGTTACCGTCCACCCCTTACTTCCCGGAGTCGAAGCCAACAAACTGAAGCCCAATTCAAGTTGGTTTGGTGAAGAGGCAATGGGAGATTGCGGACAGCAGCAAATAGAACAAGCAAAAAGAAAATTGGAAGATAAAAGAAAAATTGTGCCGGAACATAACCACTAGCTCGGTTATCATCCGGATCGTTGGAAGTTTTGATTGGAAGAAGACAACGACCCCTCGTGGGTCGTTATTAGAGATCCGAGTGTCGTTGTTTGGGATCTGGAATCGCCTTTTTGCGAGCTGATCAGCCGTCGCACAGCCAAGCCGGAACAGATCTAGCCGGAAACAGACATCAGATGCTCCGGGCAATAACCATGCGCCCGTTGAGCAGTGCAGCCAGGCAGGGCTGCCAGAATGCCAGATATTTCTGTGATACTATCGATAAACTTAGCTGTGATATTACTGTTGTTTGTGTTGGCTGTAAGATGTTTATCTTTAAAGCACTTTAAAGTAGGATACGGATCCGTGAGTAGAAATTATGTTAAGCTAGCTAAGGTTTTTAATATGTCGTGTAAGGCCGGAACAAATTTCAAATCCTTCTTTTGTCACTCGGAGTTGGAACATCGCGAGGGGGGGGGGGGGGACAATAAAAAATAATGCGAAAAACAAATAAATTGGAATAAACTGCACGAAAGCTTGTATGCAAAAAAAATTGTATACTATATCATTGCACAAAACCTATAAATCAAGAAGTTTTTTATCGAAAAATTCAATCCAATCAAGAATACAAAAGTTGAAATAACTCCAATCTTCAAAATTTTGTTTTTTGGTCTTGTAATCTTTCGGATATTGAATTTTTTTTCCTCGAAATTTACATAAAATACTTCAAACTTTATTTATTTCCCCCTTCGGGTTTTCAGAAATTTCGAAGGGGGGGGTGACAAAAGAAGAAATTTATATTTGTTCCAGCCTAAGTAATAATGTAAATTGCTACAAGATTTGGGTTTTCGTATTTGTGTTGTGGTAAGAGTTAGCCGTGTAGCACACACTGAAACTCAGCGGTGCTCAACTTGTTTCATGTTCCAGCTAAATTTAAATTTGTTTTTGTCGACAAATTTGCCCGAAAATTTATTATTTGGCAGGGCATCTGCAGCTGTGAAAAAAAAACGAAAGTTTTTGTTACAAATAATAGAATGACCTCGGAACTATAACAAAAGGAGTGTCTCCAAAAACGAATATTGCCGTTCATTCGATCTCACGACCATCCCGTAAAGTTTTGGCCAGATTTGACAAGCTGTCATTTCAGCAAAGTCGGTCAAGAATGATATGCAGAGAAAGGGATCCAGTTTGTTTCGAAAAACCTTACTCAAGGCAAAGGGAAAGTTTTTCAAAAACATCAATCTGATGAAGATCTGGTGGAATAAGATAGCTAAACCGATGGACGAAGAAGGTGTGCGTCGCCTAATGAGCCTAATTCCTTCGAAACCGTGACGAATAATCAAATCCGTTTTTTTTTTCTTAAAAATATGAAGAAAACGCTACATTTAAAAAAAATCTTGAATTTAATAATAAATAACTAAATACAGGCAATTGCTTTTGTTCCTATTCTATCTGAAGCAAGCTTTAGCGTGTAACAATTTACTGTCTGAAAGACCAGCCTTAAAATTTTAGAATAAAAAATCCGGAATAATACATGACAAAATCTGGAAAAGGAATGAATTTTTTTGAGAAAAAACAATGCTCTAAATAGCATAGAATACGAAGTGGGGGATCGCTCGAAACAATACCAAACGCCAAGTGCCAACCTGCGGAAACGCGATGCGCGTAATGGGATTACCCCATGCTCGTACAGCCCAATTATAAAAAATCCAAAGAAAATTCAATCTTCACTTACCATCGTCATCTTCGACCCAGTCATCCTGTTCAATCTGGTCAAGCCCTTCTTCGTTATTTTCGTTATCAGAATCCTCTTCCCCCACCTCATCGATGTAAGTCTCCCGTGAAGTAATCAGATTATCCAGATAGCCACGGTTCTGTATGACGGTCATCGTATTCCAACCACTTTCCTCATCCGAACCCTCCTCAGTCGTCGGATCTTTTTCAATGCAATCAAACTTCATCAATCGAATCAACTTCGATAACATTAACTCTTGAAATGTGGACACCCCAGATAAAAATAATCACTTCGAAACAATAATCTTGCTCCCGTCCGAGTTATGCGAACCACATTTCGATTGACAGCAAACGATCATCGCGCACTGATGTGGCCTGGCGAATTAAAAATTGATTGAAAACCGCGATGAATCCCGAAAAGATCATCCCGAGCGGCCGAGGAATCGACAGACAAGATCGACCACGAAAGAAATTAAGACAAAAACGCACGCCCGCCCTGTCGTCATCACGCACGATATGATATATTTGTGTATCAACTGCACCGGATAACGTGAAACGACCGACGGCGACACAACAGGGAAAGAATTATTCAATTTAACGCACGATCGCTGGCGCACTGGTCCGGTCGATGGACCCGCGAAATCCGGCGATCCCCGGCATTGCGCTCTATCACTGAATGCAAAACAGATCCTCCCGCCGAGAGTCGAGAGCGGTGGTTCCTGGTTGGAATTTCTCCCGGTCGAAAGGAAAGCCGAAAAAATGGCGTATCGGGAGTCGAAAATTTACCAGGCGTTGGTCACTTTTTCCGTGCACCCGGTCCATTTGTTTTATTGGTGAATGAAACGAGAGAGGAAGATGAACGGAACCGAATGGTCACTTTCTACTAGAACGGGTCGATTTTGTAAAAATAGGTCGTAGGATAGGTTAAAAAATTAAAATTAATTTTAAGTTTGTACAAAAGAGGACTTAGCGTTGAGCCCTAGGGAATGCCGTTTTTAAAGGTTTAATTTTGATTAAATTTCTAGAAACTTAAATTAACACGACTAATCAAGAAATTTCCAATCTGAACAGATCTGTGTATTTTTTTTATCTATTTTAATAGGACTGTGTCAAAATGATTAGCGTTGTTTTTTAGTTTGTTGTCTAGGATTTGAACAAAAATGATTGGAGAACATGACAGACTTATAACAAAAACAATGATCGCCCGCTCTTCGTTTTATTTGCAATTCAAGTATACAAAACTGTGAGTCCTAATGGGTTTTTGGTGTGCAAAAGTTATGACAGTCTTTAAAGAAAACTACAGTACTCATTCGTTAATCGGACGCTTTTTAATCGGACACTCTCGGTAATCGGACATTTTTGAAAGCTGGGACCAAGACCAGTTTTGTTCTACAAGTGGTCGTTTTGTTGAATTAATTTAAAAAAATCACACTCCTACAATTTTCAACCGATTTTGAAAAAATAACCTCTTAAATTTTTTGTTTTAACTGACATTTAAGGTTTGGCCTCCAACGAGGTACAGGGCAATCGTGTCTTGATGAGAGAAGGTCCACGACAACTAGAGCACGAGTAGCATTTTGGCGAACTAGAAGCGTATCTGGAAACATGAAGCCACTTCGGGAGGAGCGCCATTTTAAGCCGGGCATGTTAAAGTCTCCGATGACGAGTATCCAGAACCATCAGAAGGCACGTACAGGGTCTGGCAATTGAGCTGCTACATTACTTCAATAGTAATTATTCCGTTGCACACGAAACAGTATTGAACGTCCCCTCGTCGCTTTGTTTACAATTAAGTCTTAGCTATCATCGGATGTAAGTGTTACTTGTGTAATCAGGTGTTATCCGGAAAAATGGATCTCGAACAGAAACGAAAAGTAGCGCTGTGGTTGCCTTGTTCCTAGCTGGCAAACGGCAGAAGGATATAGTTCGTGAGCTGTCCGATATAAGTGTGTGCAGAAGTTTTGTATACCGTACAGTTAAAAGATACATGGAGACCGGAAGTGCCAAAAACCGGTATGGTGAAGGACGCCGATCTACTGTGGTGACACCTGCCATGGCGAAGATCGTCAAGAAGCGCCTTAAGAGAAATCCTCGTTGTAGTGCCACTAAATTGGCAGAGGATCTCAACATATCGGATCGAAGTCTCCGTCGGATCCTGAAAGATAAACTTCAGGCCAAGCCCTACAAGATTCAAAAGGTTCAAGACCTTACGGTTCGGTGAAGCATAAACAAGAACGGGTAAAAAGAGCGAAGGCGCTGCTGAAGAGGGCCGCAGAAGGAAGGTTGAAGAATATCGTGTTTACCGACGAGAAAACCTTCACCGTACAGGAGTTCGTGAATAAGCAGAACGACAGAGTTTGGTTGCCAGACAGATCACGAAGGCATGTCGACTTGCTGACGGCCACCCGGCGACAGAAACCAGCATCGGTGACGATACATTTTCGATATTATTTATCCTATGTAGAGGCGCTGTACTCAGGGCTTTTGAAGTAGACGCTAGAAGATGCCGAGAACGAAGAACGCACAGGGTCTGGAAACAGAAAGCCACTTCGGGAGGGACACCATTTTAAGCCGGGCATGTTGAAGTCTCCAATGACGAGTATCCAGAACGATCAGGAGGCACGTACACTACGCATAGGTCGAGTTTCCGATTACCGAGATCAATGCGGGCCCAAAGAAGCTCCAGATCGTCCCAGAAAAAGTCTTCGAAAAGCAAAGCCGGGAGTCAAGATTTAACGGCAAGTAATACTCCACCACCAGTAGATTTTTGCTGTTCATGGGGACTACGATCGCAACGAAACACTGCATAATCTGGGCCAACGAACCGACTGGAGAGGGTACAGTCATAATGCCATGTTTTGGTAAAGGCAATGAATGATATCGTAGCAGGAGAATTAAATAGCGAGCAGAAAATCGATCAGGCTGGAATTGAGACCACCAACGTTCTGGTAGAAAATGCTGATAGCGTAGGCCGATTCAGATGCAGTAACGGAACGAAGCTCGTTGAAAAGGCAGATTCCATTACGCGGAGAAGAACTGTTAATGATATAACACTTGCCTGATAGCGCAGGCTGGGGAACCCGATCGCCACAGACGAATTCAGGGTCGAAACGACTGTTGACGCTGGCAGGAAACAGCGCGACTGAATCGAACTGCTTCCCGGTACTTAAAGTCCGAAAGAAAAGGCCGGATTTGCGAGATCAGGAATGTTTAGCTGGAAGCATCTGTCGGAAAGCGGAAACTGGGTATGCGAAAAAGATCTTCTCATCGTTACAGGGCACTTGCCTGTAGAGATGATCTGGAGAACCCCATCGCCTCTAACGAACTCAAGGCCAGGACGATTGTTAACGCTGGCATGAAACAGTGCGACTGATTCGAAGGGCTCCGAGGCCTTTAAGAGCTTAAATCGATGCGTTCTGGTGTTGAAACCCGAGAAAAAATTGATGCACTTGAAGACGAGATGTGTTGGCAGCCTTCGAAGGATCTGCAGTTAGGTGAAAATTCATCACACAACGAGAATGTGCTGGGGGGAAACGAATACTTTTCTTGATGAGTAGACTGGAGGACCTCATCGTCGCATTCGAACTTAGGATTGGAACAGCTGAAGACGCTGGCTAGTAACAGCGGAACTGAGTCGAGGGGCTTTGAGGCCTCCCAAGTGCAAGTTCGTTGCGTCCTAGTGGAGAAATCCCCGAAGCGTTGGCTGATCCTCCCACGGCAGGAAAATCGTCAGAAAATAAACTGCAGCGCGCTAGGGTCTCGTCGCCTTTGTTAGTTGGAAAGGGGTCCATGTGACTTTCATCAACCTTCAAACCTCTAGGAGGGTCTACTTCAAGAACACCGATACGGTTGTAGACCGACCCTTGCTAAAAACTAAGAGTTGTACCGATGAAGCAGAAGTCTGAGGCCGGTGGTTGAAGTTTTTTTTTGGCTGATCATTCAAGGGACTGCATTCCGTGGGCCAGGTCGTTGTTTTCTGCATGGCATCTAAGAACGCAGGATTCAATCTGATTTTAAAAGAAACAAATCTTTTAGTTGAGCCATCTACACCTATCGGAAGCAATCGATAGACTTAGTCCCAGTCATTGTCGAGGAGACTATGACTGAGATTTTAAAAGAAACAAATCTTTTAGTTGAGCCATCTACACCTATCGGAAGCAATCGATAGACTTAGTCCCAGTCATTGTCGAGGAGACTAGCGAGCGATAGTCCATCATTACAGCGGCGACGCTTGATGTTGATGGATATGCTTGTGGTGTCCCTTTCAGTGTTGGAATCGAAAAAGCTGTCATTGGTGGATATTGCTTCGAAGTAATCATCGACTACATAGGGCCTATATACTTCGGCCGTTTAACCTAGTACGACAGGGGTCAGGGACAGATGAAAATAATCTTACCCTATGCAAACAGCTCCCTTTTGAGCTGTATGTTGAAGCCACAACACTGCTGGCAGATGTGAAAGAACTTCCCACAAAATCCACAACCTAGGTCATTGATCGTCAATTGCCACAATCCACAATGCGTCTTGTCCTTCTTGTTGGCTATTATGTCCAAGAAACAAAGGTTCGAACAAATTCCAATAACATCCCAAATATTTATTTTGTCCAGTTACTGTATCTACATTAGACGACAGCGCATGGATTAACCTGGTCCAATGTTCATCGCTTCTGAGAACCGCGCAAAGCAGAACACAACAAAAACAAAAACAATTCGTATAATAAAAACAGATATCGACAAAAAACGAATATTGGCAATATAGCTAAAACAGCTGTGCCATAAAAACGCTGTCAGCCCGTAGAAGGTGTCAGCAAGAACAAGAAGAAGAAGAAAAAACGAATATGGCGAACGTAGAGTTCTTTTTATAAGACGCTCTGTAGCTTTTTTTTCCTTAAAAGTGAAGTCAAGTTAAATATAATTGGTAGCAAAAGAAAGAAGATTTTAGTGGATTGTCGAAAATCATCAAATCAAGTGCTTTTTCTACAATGTCGCCCACAACCAGATCGGTAAAACCGATAAACCAATTGCCGATAAACGGAAAAATAACGAAGAAAACAACGATGGAAAAGATTGCACCACAACATACAAAAACATCGAAAAAACAACAACAACACCTCCGAAGAAGCTGTAGAACCGACTTATCTTGAACCCATTGACTCAGCTGGACCTTTTCCGGCTCACAAGGTCAGTGTGGGTAAAGCGTTCATAGAACTAGGATTTAAGAATTTCATTGGCATTAAGAAGTTTGGAAAGTTCCGGTATCGCATCGAAACAACGAATAAATCAGCCTAAAACGCACTGAAAAAACTAAACATGGAAAAGCAGCACATAAAATCAGTTTAGCCAAAAAACACACAGAACGCCATGGCTTTGGTGCGTGGAGCACCAACTAAATTCGGAATTGAGGAATTAAAAGAATACACCGAATCGGATTTGAAAATTGAAAAGGTAGAAAGACTAAAGAGAATGGGAAAGGACAATCATCTTGAGCTGACCGGAAACCTAAAAATTACAATGTCGAGTGATCAAATCCCACGAAAGGTCCAAATTTTTGGGTGTGCCTTCAAATGTAAGAGCTTCTATATATATTTCCCTTATGCCAATGTAGAAATTGCTTGCGGTTTGGTCATGGAACCCAAAAAATGCAACTTTGCCGTTCGCTGCAACATGCTCGGAAAGAAAACGGCGCATAAACATCCTCAAAATCATTCCACACACAAAATTTTCGAGGCCGGAATTTAGCAAAATTTTGCTCAAATTTGACCAGCTAGAAACTTAGCAATCAATTTAGCAATATTTTCTAACTAAAACTTTAGCAAACGAGAAAAAAGTTAGCCGCCGCAGTTTTTACTCAAATTTTTAGCAAAAACCGGAGAAAAATATTGCCCGGATCCGTAATTTCATGTTTCTTTATTTTTTCTCTGGTAAACCATGGGAATGTTTGAATATTGAATAGAATACACAAATTTCATTCACTTATAATTTATTTTTTAATATTTTTTTTCACGCTTTTCCTATCCTGGGGACGCACCTACTGGCGAGCAAAATGTCATGCCACCTTCGTCAAAGAAAGCACCGGGGTGTTTGCCGGACGCAGCTTGTTGAAATTCCAGTTGTGGTCCTTCTTCATTACCGGACTGTTGCGGGTTTCGTGTTGCAGTTTAACCTGGTAGAAAAAAAAAACAAACACACAAATTTGAAATGAAAAAAATTGGAGAATCTTAACACTTTAAGATCGCACCTTACCTGTAAGCATCCGGTGTCGATTTAGCTACCATTCCATCGTGGAGTGGGCACCACAAGAACCATCAGCAACGAACATTCGGAACCGCACTTAATCGCGACAGCTTTTTATTTTTCTCCCAACTGGCGCGGCGGCTGGTGTCTGTGAACAAACGGCTAAAAAACCTTCGTTTTACTAAAATCAAGTAAAATGGCAAGTTCTATTACTTAAATCAAGTAAATTTAGCTTTTTGCTAACTCAACAGTAAAAAAATATTTTTGCTAACGGAAAGTAACAGCGAAATTTTGCTAAGTGGAGCCCCGAAAGTTTTGTGTGCAGTTACGAGATATAGCTAAGGAATCAAGTATCCTCATTCCCCCTATATATCCGTATAGTACATTGGTGTACACTTTAGAATCAAGTTCAATACTCTTTTCTACAAAACCAAAGCGATTGAAGTTTCACTTGCCGAATTCGACACGGCCTAACCATTTCATGATGAAAAACACCATAAAACTTGCCCGATTATTGTTGTTCATGACCTCTCGTCTTGCTCCTAGTCCCGTGGGATTTTCAGTTTTTCGGCGCCGGCAGCTTGCAGTCAGCCATCAATAATAATGGTGAGAACTCTTTCTCCCGGCTTCGTTAGCTCGCTCGCTCGCTCCATGATATGGTTGATATTCGACGAGGAAAACTAGGAAAAATTTTCAAGGTCTCCCCGTTGCTTGGTGGTGGTGGTTGACCGATCGAGGAAGGTATTTTTCGGTAAACTAACGAGCTAGCGCATGTGGATAATGGAAAAAGGGTTTCGATCACCGGTTTAATTTAGTGTCCAGTTACTATTGATAGGTAAAATATTTTAGGGGATCGTTTTTTGTTAATGTTTTAAAATTCTGTACGTTAAATGAACAATAATTTTATGATTAGAAAGCCAATGATAGGAATGAATCAGCCAAAAGGATGAAAATATCAGAAAAAAGGAAAAAATTAAAGCCAATGACCCATTGATAAAGTTTCAACATAAAGAGATAGCGCTGATAAGGGTGGGGCCTTTTGTTGAAATCCGGTATTTTAAAATTTGAGTATTACTTATTTTTGGTTCACAAGGCTGGCGAACTTTTTGAAAATTTCTAAAGATTCATATCTGTATAATTGATCCGGATCTGTATCGAGAATCAGATCCAGATCTCGATTCTGTTCATGAGAATTATATTGATTCTGTTATTTCTCGAAAGATAAAATTAAGGACAACCCTAATCAGGATTAAATTGTTTCTCAATTTTAGGACTTTTAAGATAAGAGTATCGGCCCTTTCATCTTGTGTCAATAATTAAGGGAAAGTATATGCAAGGGGCAAGGACAAGGTCCGGTTAAGCCTTTTTAAGTCAATTCAGTAATTATGTACATTAGAATGCCCCAAATTTGTATGGGAAGTTTCAAACTTGTGAAATGTTATGCGCTGCAGGCTTAAATTGATCCTAGGCCTAGTACAAGTTCTCATACCAAATTTGGGCCAGATCGGATGACGGGAAAGGGTCGCTCAACGAGCCTGAAGTTTGTATGGGATTTTGAGACATTTCGAGAGGAACATGAAAATCCATTCGAGTTAAGATAAAAACTAATGACTTTTTTTATCTTAACTCGAATCGAAATGCAGTCTTTGGATGAAATATTTGTCATAATTAGGGCTTTGAGAAAAACCGTATTCAAAAGAAATCGCCCCAAGAGGGCTAAAGTTATTGATGAAGAACTGGATGTTCATGTTCCTTCCAAACAAAATGTCTCAGAATTCCATACAATCTTCAGGCTCGTTGAGCAACCCATTCCCGTGATCCGATCTGGCCCAAATTTTGCATGAAATCTTGTACTATGCCTAGGATCAATTCTAGCCTGCAGCGCATAACTTTTTCAAAAGTCGGGCCATTTGGGGCACTCTTATGTACATTCAATATTTATCACAAATTTACTTTAAGCACACAAGCCACTTTTAATTTTGTTCAAAGGATAAGTATTAAGGAGTTGTGAGTTTGAGAATTATAGCTTTATGAAATTTTTTACATCTTATGAAGATTAATGATGATAATGAGTGCATAAAGATGTTTGTATTAACTTAAGACTTTAAACTTCGTTCCAGAATTGTCAAAAACAGCTGTTTCAAAACATAGTTTTTAAAATGTGTAATAGAAAAACAAAAACACTTTCTCGGTTAATGGGATTGAGCCTGAACTAATCTACTTCTCATGTCATCAAAGCACAGAGAAATAAAAAAAAAATTTTTAGATAACCTATTTTTACTTCGACTGTTTCAAACAATACCAAACGTGGAATAATATTTAATCAACTGGCAATATTTATTACATAACAATCAGATCATTCGGGAGAAAAACTTTCCAATCGTTTTGCCTCCAGCCTCTTGTTTTTGTTTCATCAATAAAAAAAAGGGAGTGTTCAAAAACGTGTGGATGAAACGAAGAACTACAAATACGACTTCCTAAGTTAAACAAAGGTTTATGCATACACATATCTAATGAAAATATCTTTCAACACAATGGCACATTTCAAAACATTTCATCGAACATTTCTTTTCAAATTAATTTGAGACAGTTTGTTAACTGCAAAATGTGCATCCTTAAATTGTTATTCGATCTGTGAAAACTTTCTATTTTCACCTCTGTTCGTAGATTCACGATTAGAAAAGAAACTAAAGTATTGTAAGCCGAAAAACGCCAAAATACGGCAATCAATATTTTCAAGAAATTCTGCTATTGGGGATTTTTTTTTATTATCTGACAATTTGCGCCGGGGGTCTTCAGTTTTTCCCTAAAATTGAAAATTTGGTTCATTTTTGCGACTTAAAAACACATGTATTTTTTCAGATTTCTAACATTTTTATTTTTCGAGTTAGCTTCGGTTAGATTTTTTTGTAAATAAAAAATAACCATTTTTCAAAGCTACATAACTCTGTTATTTCTCAACGGAAATTATGAAATAGCACATCAAAATGCACTGAAATTTTATCAGCTTTCCAAATAAAATAGTTGAAGAAAATTAAATAATTACCTTCAACATGAAAAGTTGTAAATAAACTTTAAATGGCGTCTAAAAGTACCGTCTGCACCACCGAATATTTTGCAAAAATTACCATTGTATAGCTCGATTCATGATGCAACTTTCATCTGAAGACACCAAAGTGGGCCATTAACGCCTTGAAGAGTTATGAAAGAAATAATGACAATAAATCTCTTTTTTTGCATCGAAAACAAACAATGGTCGAACAACTACACTCACATATGGAGATAGCAAGCACTTCTAACAACATGGAAACAAAAGAACTTATCAAAGCAGGTAAAAACACTATTTTTGCGTTCTTTTCAGACTACCCCTACTCGCTTAACAGTCCCATATGAATTTTCGTCATTTTAGGTCAACATAAGGCTTCAACATAAAACACGAAAAAAAAATCAATTCGTGGCTGTCCTATATAAAATATACCTGAATTACAGTCCCATATGTGAAATACCACGGATTTGGTTACTTTTCAATGCTTCTTTCGGCGAAATAGTCTTTGGTTTATTGCTTTGAATCATTTAAACATTTTTTTAACTCACTTGATGTCGAATGATGCACAGTAGTTTTCGAAGGCAGGGCTGACTTTCTTAGGAATAACTTCCTGAGCGAAAAACTATCGGATGCAATCAAAAATCGTAAAAAGATTCAACTAACAATGTGGAATTCACGATTTTTTTTCCAAAAGTATGTTTTTTTTCTGGCAATTGCATTTAGAAGTTCAAAAATGATCAAATTTAAGTCCTAGAAAGTAGCTTGGTGAACAAAATATATTCTGTATGGGACTGTTATGCGAGTAGATATGAATAAGGTTTCAAATATTGTCGATTAACAGTCCCATAATGAATTAAAATGGTGCTCTTGACCGGTGAACCCAATTTCGAAATTCAGGTCTAACGATTTATTATGACAACCTAGAAACGATTTTCGTTTATGCTGAAAGTGGTGGTCACAATTTAAAAATATATTCCAAACCAGAAAAAGCTGATTGTCTCGCTTGCTTATTTTTGTATATGGGACTGTTATGAAAGAAGGGGCGGTAGATTATTGCAGCTTAACTGACTTCATATTATATCCAAAAATCTAATAACGTATTCGTTTAAACTCAGGTTTTCACCAGGTCACAACAAGTTATGCACATTTTACTGTCATTTTAAGAAGTTTATGCGCTAAGTTTTGCACCCGTAATTCCCCAGATTTGATTTAAAATGGACGGTGGAACACTGAAGATTCGTTTGTGAGCGATCGAGGTAGCAAAACACTGACGACGAATTATGTTCGTTCTAGTATGATAAACCTCAAAACTGGGCGAATGTAGAAAACGAATACGGTAAAAGTATCAGATTTTTAATCATTTTATAGCCTGGGCTGGCCATACTGAGCACTTCGATTATTTCAACAACATTTGTGCCTCTTTCTCATACTTTTTTAATCAATGGGAAAGGATTTTGGTGTCCAGTTCATAGCTCCCGATATAAAAACAATGTAAAGCACGTCTATATTTCATTTTTTAATCACATTTTTGTGATCCCAAACACAGGGACTGAACCTTCTACTATTGGCATTGATTATGCTTCATGATGATCTTTGATCGAAAAGTTAATGAATTATATAGTATATGACCAGGTTGTAAAAGAAACATTCCCATTATTAGTTATATCACATGAACAATACGATACTAAGAATTTTGGTTAAAATTTAAAGTCAGTTTTGCTGCAAACACTCTACAAAGCACGAAAAAGTAGTGTTTTTTACCTGCTATGATAAGTTCTTTTGTTTCCATGTTGTTAGAAGTGCTTGCTATCTCCATATGTGAGTGCAGTTGTTCGACCATTGTTTGTTTTCGATGAAAAAAATGAGATTTATTGTCATTATTTCTTTCATAACTCTTCAAGGTGTTAATGGCCCACTTTGGTGTCTTCAGATGAAAGTTGCATCATGAATTGAGCTATACAATGGTATTTTTTGCAAAATATTCGGTGGTGCAGACGGTACTTTTAGACACCTTTTAAAGTTTATTTACAATTTTGCATGTTGAAGGTAATTGGAGACTGGGAACACTGTCGGAGTTGAGTGTCGTGTAATTTTTTTCGCTATGGAATTTTTAAAAATTTCCGAAGATTCTGGGTTTTTAATTGTTACCGATGGATTGGGCTGTTCGTTTTTGTGCCCTGCAACCCGTTAAAGTGAAGTGAGTGGTGAAATAAAGTGTGAAATGTGATGGAATGGATTTTATTTTCCAAATGACCGGCTTTGGGGCTGGTGCTACGCCTTCCGACATGCCGTGCATTATTTTTCGGAAAACTGAGCGTTTGTCTGGAGAATTAAATGCGGATCTTAAAGATAAGTCTTTTGTTTCGTTATTTTTATTAAACCTATTTACTTGTTTTGTTTTTAATTAATTAATTTATTGCCAAATAGTTAGAAACTAAGGACGAAGCAGCAACTATTATTGTAGCAGGGCATGATTTTTTTTTTCCATAAGCAAACAGGTATGCAAGCTTGTTTGCGAAAAAGCTTTCGGATAGTTTTTGGAATTGAAAGCGCTATTCGATTTTTGCATACATTTAGGCGTTTTTCTAGTGCACGAAAAACTGAAAAAAAAATAAAAACGCCACGTGTAAATAAAATATTACATTCAAGCAGGTTATAATTTTAAACATTAGGTAAGGGTTCGAAAAAGACACTTATGCTTTAAAATTTCACATTATTATACTTTCAAGGCATTTTTTTAAATTTTGATGTCAAAGCTACGTTTGAATTAGAGCAATTGAGCCATCGGTGAATATCTATTTGTATAAAACCAATTATGACTATATTTAGATTTGCTGAACTTGACACATATTTTTTCGTAAGAGTGAAGTAGCTATTTAAGAAATGTTGCCGTGTAGTTTTTCCGCAATTAACTTTTCAAAATTTTCTTCAAAAGAAATAATCATTCAGAAAGTTTAAGCTTGAAAACTGTAAGTATTTAAACTTTATATTCAAGCAAGAAATATTTCATCGGGAATTAATGCAACTTCCTTTACCCAAATTCGTATTCAAGAAGGCTTGTTTTAAAATATTACAATACATTAAAATTTACATTTCCATAATTTATTGGACAATCTAGGTTATTATAATTTGAATGAAATCATTCAATATTGGGAACACGTGTACAAGATAAGTAAAAAGAAAAGGCTCTTGGAGAAAGCTCCTTCCGACGTCATCAAGTAATACTTGAGAAGATTTATGGGATTTTTTTCGAATATTCAGCATATATTTAGGCGTTTTCTTTTGCTGGAAGCTATCACCTTTTTCTGACACGCAATCAAACTATTTCAAACATACCACGACTAAATAATACAATTTGTTAAAGCTTTTACTGTCCATAGAGTATCATTTAAATTATGTTGATCTTCGTTATGAGATAGTTACCTTTAGAAGTATCATTTATCAATCATCTTGATAATTATCGAGCTGTTTCTTTGAATCATTAGTTTGTGTTTGGATGGACTACGTTATGAAATATCTAAAATATAAAAATCCTTGATTCAAATTGTGGAATACGTTTAAAGATGATATTTATTTTTTGTAACGAAAATCGACGATTTACTTCTATCAATGTAGGAAATGATCTATTCTAGTATGATCGTTTAATGTATTAGCTTTGTGTTCATTTTAAAGGAGAATCCAAAACAAGGTTCGCTTTGGGCTAATTTAAAGTTAGAAAATTAAAAATTAGAGCTATTTTATGAGTAACTTGCTTATGAAAATTGACATGTTGATTCTGAAGGTTGTTCTTTCTTGGTTTAGTCTATAAAAATACATTTAAAGTTTTATATTACCGACTCTTTCATGAAATTGTTTCTAACTCATTCTATATTCAGTATTTTGATATGATATATTTATCATAGAAGAAATCATCAATATTTATCGTTTTAAAAAAAGCATACTCTATAATGTTGATGAAATAATTTTTATTTAGTAGAAATGGATCAATGCTATTTAAATTAAAATAAGTAATCTGGATAATTATAGCGTAGTGAACGGAATTAAAAGAAAGCCAGTTATTCGTTGGTTTCCGTACAGTTATTTTGTATTGCGTTAAACTTTCTTGTTTCGAATGCTTCCTTCTGTATTTTGAGAATTATTAACAATTTTCAGGTTGGTTGATGAAAAATTGTAAAACTTTTTTTTTTTTTAAATATACTCACCTGTTGAAATAATTCAAATATAAATCGTGAACATTTTGAAATTTTATAAAACAAAATTAAGATTAAGATTCAACTGAAACAAAAAGTTCGTTTATAGCTGGATCAGGGGAAAAGACAAAAGATTGAAAACAGAACATTTGACTCAGCAGTAAAATCTAGAATATAACTAGGAATCAATAGCAAAATTAGTAGTTAGTAGCCTGAGATGATCGCACTAGTCAAAGGTGCCTCCTGGTCAAATCCTTTCGCCCATACTCCCAACATCAATTTTTTTGTTAGGATGCAGAGGTGACCTCGGTCCTAAAGCACAAGGTTTTTCTTTTCTCCCTTTCTCTCTTTTCCAAACTATCTATTGACTACTAGGACGTGGCCGGCGCCGTTATTGATGATCAAAGAGAGAGCATCAGTTTTGGGCATTGTGAATGTACTGTCAATCCCAGACAACATTCTTTTGACCTTTGAACAAAATTGATGGCCTCGGTCAATCACGGAGTAGCAACCACTGGCGATGTGGAATTCGTTCTACTGAGCCACGCTTGCGATCATTGAATTCGAAATGCACTAATCATTACCAAAATCGTATTAATGTTAAAAATATCCAAACTTTTATTGCACAAAAATTGTATGAAACATTTCGGGTTCACTGATTAAAGGTGGATGTGAGTAGTCAATCAAGCTAAGCTAAGCTAAGCTAATTTTGCATGTTGAAGGTAATTGTTTAATTTTTTTCAACTATTTTATTTGGGAAGCTAATGAAATTTCAATGCATTTTGATGTGCTATTTTATAATTTTCGTTGAAAAATAACAGAGTTATGTAGCTTTGAAAAACGGTTATTTTTTATTTACTAAAAAATTTAACCGAAGCTAACTCAAAAAATAAAAATGTTAGAAATCTGAAAAAATACATGTGTTTTTAAGTCGCAAAAATGAACCAAATTTTCAATTTTGAGGAAAAACTGAAGACCCCCGGCGCAAATTGTCAGATAATAAAAAAAATCCCCTATTTCGTATTTTTGTCGCTGCGATCGAAAAAGGTGAAAGTTTTTATTTGAATTTTTTTATGAATATACTCATAAAGGGTAG
Organism: Uranotaenia lowii; assembly: GCF_029784155.1. Taxonomy (NCBI): domain Eukaryota; kingdom Metazoa; phylum Arthropoda; class Insecta; order Diptera; family Culicidae; genus Uranotaenia; species Uranotaenia lowii. The sequence continues at coordinate 100,935,417 of NC_073693.1, read as the reverse complement.
ATAAATTGCTTAAGTACGTTTTGTAGGTTCAGAAACAAGCTTTGTGTCTCAAACCTGTCAGTTTTATTGTAGCTACAGGGTTGCCAGCGAAACGGGAAATCTGAGAATACCGGCAAAAAACTTTGGGATTTCAATGCTTCATCGGAAAACGAAAACAAAACCGAGAATTCTAGCACTAGGTCGAACAAATTGTCATATATTGGAAATTTTCTCTCACATTTAAAGAACGTTTCCAAATAAATTTAAAATGTTCAGCTGAGGGTTCAGCTTTTTTTTAAAAAGCGTGAACTTATCACTTTACACTAAACTATAACACATAAGACCAAACCCACCGGGCGTCGCTTTTTCGATCGGTATTTTAGATGTTTTGATTGGTTGCGTTTTTGTCTACTTACTGATTTTTACACCAATTGTTGCCATCCAGGTTGGAATTTTTGTTTGTTTATTTTATGATAGCGACGACCGGCTGCGTTGCTACCGGGTTGCTACATAAACGAATCATGTAACAACCTACTGCTCGAATGCTATTTCTCGAATCAAGTTAGCGACTGTTGGTGCGATGATGTGTTGATAGATATGTTGCTGAATGTACTCGAATCGAGGTTTAGCAACCATTGGTGGGCCTGGTCTAACATATACTACTAAGCACTTCGATGTTCGGGTAAGAAAGAGGACTAGCCACTGTACTTGACTTATACTTTTATTTCAACTTTATCTTACAATTTTACAAATTTATACTTTAAGAGACACAGGATACCCTTTTCAACTTAGATGATTGGAATTTTGAAGATTGTTTTTTCCTGATCCTATCAAATTTAGCAAGAAGTTAAATAAAAAAAACTTGAGGTATTTAAAAACTACTGCTTTAAAGTACTATGTACAACCTAAAGCTTCTAAAGACAACTAACTGGAAGTGTAAACTTAAATTTTCTTTTTATAAAGTATTTATTAAAGAGTATTCTGATTATGTAGTTGCATTTTTCTACAAAATTGTTTTACGTTTAACTAGAGGAGGAAGGAGTGGTATGCCGCTAACAACGTTCATGTTGTGCCCAAAGATAAGAACCCTCCCGACAGACCAAAACTTCGCCCAATCATAAAAATATTGGGCGATTCTTAAGCAGAACCTTAAGGAGACTAAAAAAACTGTAAGCAGCGAGAAGCAGTTCAAAGTAAACTGACGTTCTGTGGCGAACTTTATGATAGATCCGAATACCATTTAGTTAATGTTTTTGGCAAATATTAATTAAAAATTTAATCTTAAAATTTGTCTAACTCTTTTTTTAATCAGGGTTGGTGGTTGATTATTTATTTTTGATTAGCCGTCCATGTTGTCATATTTAAAAACCATTTTAATAAATACTGGGAAAAATCATTATTTTTAACCAGTAAAACCGGTAAAAAAGTTTCAAATTTAAAAACGGAAAATCGCTACCACTAGCAACCTTGTAGTTACAATATTGAGATCTCTATGTGTCTACTTTAACTATGACATTGTAAGAGAAGTTTTTTTTAATGAAAAAAACAACAAAACACTTATTTTGATCAGTTTTTGTTACTTTTCCTAGATTCCATGCACGCGGAGGGATTCACCGTCGTTTATTGACGCTCATTCGAAAAGGCAAAAATAAAAATCTACATATGCAAGAAACAAAACTCCCCATCATACTCCTTGCTAGATGGTGGTTGATCGACTTCAGAAAACTCACACCACAGAATTCTTTTTTTTTTGTCAACACCCCAATCTCCCTTATATTTTCCCGAAGACCTCGAAGAGGTGAAAAAATAAAATTTCAGGTTTATTAGATTTACTAGCTGATCCCATACGAACTCCGTTTCGCTTTCAACTTGGAATATGTCATGAACAGTTTGTATGAAAGTCAATTGCCGAGCATTTTCGAGCTGCACTTCCAAATTCATTGTAATAATTACAAAAATATTGGACGATTACCTTTTCTGTCGTCTGCTACTAAATTTGAAATCAGGAAACCATTGACCGTGCCAAAAAACCCCGTGTATAAATTTCGACTTGATCGTTGCATAACAACGCAATGATTGCCAAAAAATTAAACCCCTTTCGGTGGCCTCTTATACAATCTATGATATCTTAAATCGATTGATCTTCCCTCAAAACTCCTGTGTGCAAATTTTCAAAGCAATCCATTGCCCAATAACGTCACTGTTGCTAGAAACAGTGAAAAATTAATTAATATGGACGACCCCTTTCGTCGACCCCTGGCAAAACATTTGACATCTGAAATCGATTGCCCGCCCCTGAAAACTACCGTGTGCAAATTATCATCCAATCCGATGTATGACAACGACTATATTGCAAAAATATTGAAAGATTTATATGGACGACCCCCTTTGCCGGCCCCTTACACTGAATTTAATACCTGAATTCGATTGCCTGTCCCTCAAAACTCTCGTGTACCAATTTTCATCTGAATCCGATGTATGATAACGTCAATATCGCATTAACAGTGAATAGTTAATATGGACAACCCCTTTGGCCGACCCCTGACTTCAATTTGGATAAGTGAAATCAATTGTTTGTCCATTATAACTCCTATGTTCAAATTTTCGTCCCAATCCGATGTATAAAAACGTCAATATCTCTAAGATATTGAAAAGTTAATATGGATGACCCCTTTTGCCGGCCCCTTACAATAAATTTGATACCTTCAATCGATTACACGTCACTCAAAACTATCGTGCACCAATTTTCATCTGAATACGATGTATAATAACGTCAAAATTGCAAAAACAGCAAACAGGTAATATGGACGACCCCTTTGGCTGAGCCCTTTCACAAAATTTGACACCTGAAATCGATTGCTCGTCTTTCAAAACACTCATGTGCAAATTTTCAATTCAATCCGACAAAAAGTAACGTCAATATCGCGAAAACAATATTTGTCTTGTATGGACGACCCCCTTCAGAAGGGGTCATCCGAAAATCTGAAAACATTTTTCATCCTTCCTGGTCCTAATGAGCATCCATGCCAAATTTCAGCTCTCTAGCTTTTAAGGCGGCTGAGTCTATAGAGGACAAACAAACAAACAAACAAACAAACATACAGAAATTGCTTTTTATATACACTGCCGGCCAAAAGTTTGGGATCACCCGCCTAAAAACATGCAAATTTTGATCGTTCATATCTCAGCCGTCTTAGGACATATTGCAAATCTTCCGATTTCATTTGAAAGATAATGAGCAATAGCTATTTCGGAGGTATTTTGCCCAGAAATAATGTTTTAGTTTTGCACCTAAAACTTAAGCTGAAGTTAGAGCATTTTCGAAAAAACGCACTCAATATTCAAAGCCGATCATCTCGCGATAGGGTGGACCAAATTTCAAAATTTGAGTTGCATTAGAATTCTTATTCTATACTTCTCAAAACACAATCAAAAAATTTTGTGCAAAAATTTAAGAATGTACTTTTAATTAATAAAATAGACACTTAAGTTATCGTCCAAAAGTTTGGGATCACCCCTAGTATGGTGTATCGACCAAAAGTTTGGGATCATTTTTTCAAAAACATGCAAATTTATCTCATTCATATCTTTCTCATCTAACATCGTATTGCAGATCTGAAGGGTGCATTTGAAAGCTTAGGAATTGTTGTTTTTCCATAAATTCATACAAAAATTATATTTTAAAGTGATAACTATTAACAATTTACTTGAAATTAATTGTTTTTTGAAAATTCACACTTATGATTGTGAATTTTTTATGGTTATGAATTTAAAATATAATTTTTTAATGAATTTATGAAAAAACAACAATTCCTAAGCTTTCAAATGCACCCTTCAGATCTGCAATACGATGTTAGATGAGAAAGATATGAATGAGATAAATTTGCATGTTTTTGAAAAAATGATCCCAAACTTTTGGTCGATACACCATACTAGGGGTGATCCCAAACTTTTGGACGATAACTTAAGTGTCTATTTTATTTATTAAAAGTACATTCTTAAATTTTTGCACACAATTTTTTGATTGTGTTTTGAGAAGTATAGAATAAGGATTCTAATGCAACTCAAATTTTGAAATTTGGTCCACCCTATCGCGAGATGATCGACTTTGAATATTGAGTGCGTTTTTTCGAAAATGCTCTAACTTTAGGTTAAGTTTTAGGTGCAAAACTAAAACATTATTTCTGGGCAAAATAACTCCGAAATAGCTATTGCTCATTATCTTTCAAATGAGTTCAGAAGATTTGCAATATGTCCTAAGACGGCTGAGATATGAACGATCAAAATTTGCATGTTTTTTAGCGGGTGATCCCAAACTTTTGGCCGGCAGTGTATATAGATTAGATTTTGTTAATTAATGAAATATTCAAACAATAACAAGAAAAACAGATACATTAACGGATTATAGGATTTTTTTTTAATTTTTGTATTCCAGATTTTTTAAATTTGATTTTTGCAATTTAGATTGTGTGCAATTTTGTTGCCTTAGTCGAATTTATTCGTATTTATAGTTTTTTTTTATTATTTTCAATCGTTCCCCCTTGTGAAGTATCAAATCCCAGTGACAAAAAAAGCATTCAAAATTTTTTTTCTCAGTTTGCACAATCGTAGATAGGGAATGTGTTTTTATTATTTGTTAAGTACTGTAGCTGCTTTTCGAGATCTATATAAATAAGCGGAAAGTTATTTAGTTATTCAGTTCAGGTACAGAATTCAGTTGCGAAACAAGATTAATACTGGAAACGACATTCAGTATTTCACTAGTTTTAAAAATCAAGGAGAAAAATGAGAAAACAACTATTTTGTATCTCGCTGATTGCGGTATTTGTTATCGGTGAGGCTAAAACTTTTGACAAATGTTCCCTAGCGAAAGCTCTCCTAGCTCAGGGATTCAACAAAGCCGATCTACCGAATTGTAAGTTTTTTTTTAAATAGATACATATTTCATAGTAATTTTTTGATTGATTCCGTGATCCTTTGCCAGGGGTGTGTTTGGTGCAAAATGAAAGCGCTATGAGTACCAACAAGAAAAACAATAACAGGAATGGTTCAACCGATTGGGGTCTGTTCCAGATCAACGATCGGTATTGGTGCGATCCCCAGGACAAGAAGAAGAAAAGTTCCAACGATTGCAAGATTAAGTGTTCGGCCCTGCTGACCGATAACATTACTGTACCATCGACCTGTGCCAAAAAAATCTACAAACGACACGGATTCACGGCTTGGTACGGATGGATCAATCACTGCAAGAACAAAAAGCTGCCAGATCTGTCCAAATGTTTCTAATGATTTAAATTCAAAAACTAAGTTCTTTTTCAATTTCTTTCTGATCCCTGGTTCTGATTATAATATTACTAAATACCGATTGAAAAGTATATGATCCAAACTTGAATTAAATTGTAGAAATCTTCTTAAAATCTAAAATACAAGTAGAAATCTTCACTAAATTTCTTTTTATGGCTTTTTTTATTGAAAATTCTCCGAAATAAAAAAAAAATACATTACTTATTTATTCATTCAAAACCAAGATACGCGACGCAGATCAGATCCTATGTTTGAGTTGCACTAAAAAATAAGTAAAAATGGCCATGAACGTAAACGCAACCCGTAACAGGTTCATGTCTGGTGATGACCGTTTATAAGAAGATATTAAATGTTTTCGTTGCCTTGATTGTTACCTACTGTTGTTATTTACACATTTAACAACCCCCCGAAACGCGATCAACGATCTAATGTGTTAGCTCTTCAACGCGTTGAATGCAGAAGAAATTTCACACAGAAAAAAAATCAAACATCGAAAAAAACCAAACACTCAACGAGAAATGTCCCGTCCGATTCGATTCTTCATTTTTTACTCTGACGAGGTTCTTGGTCAATTGTTGTGGTGGTGTCGAGTGGCAGCCAAGATGTCGTCAGCCAGGCAGCAGTTGACATCCAATCCCTTTTTCCCAACAACTACTTAACCGATGATGCCGAAATGACCCCCTGGCCTGGCCTTAACCAACGTTTGGTTTTTCTTCTTCGATTGTCTTCAATTTGACAAGTGGCGGGGTGTGAAAAATTCTTATTTACTACACAAACGTGCAGCAGCAAACCTTGCGGGTGATGATCGTCGTCGTGCCCACCGTAATTTATAATATGAGGTTTTGTATTTGGGAAAACATCCTGCCTCAAGAGAAGATGAACTCTTAGAGGTCCATCGTTAGGTATGACTAGTTCAGTATGTCAAACGAAAGTTCGTCAACTGCCAAAAGGGTTTAACGGAGGCTGTTCGAAAAATTATTAGAATTCTAGTGGAAAACAGCATTCCAGTCTGTCGAAGAGGTTTAATTTAAAACCCAAAAATTTAATTTTTTCTCTTTTCAGTTTGTGTTAATTCAATAATGATAATATGCTTTTTTTAAATGGCGTCCTCGTGGCAAAGCCATCGAAACACCTTGCAAACATATTCTTCTGAAATCAACTTTTAAAAGGCTTCAGTGTCTTTACACAAGAACGCAATGTTTCTGATTTTGTTAAGTTAATGTTTGTAAGAACCTTCTCCAAAAAAAAAATAAATAAAAAAAACCTCCTCCAAAAATCTTGTTGTAGGTGCTTTCGTTCAAACGGTGAGGAATGAGTTCATCACTCCGAGAAGCTTAAGGAAGCTTTCTAAAAGGAAAAGAGGATCGCCTAATGATCTGAGAACTGGCACCCTGAAGAAGAGGACCCAACCCGATGGTTCGACAAGACCCTAGTCAATATGAAGCAAGGTTGCCGAAATCACAGAAGAATTTAGAATTTCACAGAATTTTGAGCAAATTTTTGTTACAGAATCTGCGTCACAGATCACAGAGTTTTGCGATTTATTCACAGATTTTGAAACAAGTTGAGCACCACTGACTTTCAGTGTGTGCTGCTCGGCTAACTCTTACCCAAAACACAAACACGCAAAACCCAAATCTGTAGCAATTATAATTATTTACTTACACACGACGTTTTAAAAACTTAAGCTAGCTTACATTATTCCTCACAGGCCCGTTTCCTACTCTAATATCAAACGCACAACAATCATATCACAGCTGCTTGGACGGCACAGGTATATCACAGCTTCAATTTTCCGTATCACAGTCGTATCCGGTTTACTGGCAACCCTGCCTGGCTGCACTGCTTCGCCGGGCGTACCGCAGCTGCCCGGAGCACCTCCAACGACTTCCTGCTCGATCCGGCTGGCTCTCACAACGTCCGCAGCTTGATTTCGCAAAACGGGACTCGCAAAACCAAGATGGCGAAAATCGAGTCCCGAAAAGCGATTGGCTCAGCTCCCAAAAACGACCCTGTTGACAAACAAACACTTTATCATTGAATCTTCCGTTTTGCAGTTTCATAACTCACCCAGTAGGGGCCACCTGTGTGTTGCCAAGCAAAACTTCCACTGTCGTTTGTGTGGTTGACGAGAAGGCGATACGCCTCTTGCTCACACCTGCGGAAAATCATCTTCTCAAAACGAATTCTTGTAAGAGAACTGTACCGTGCACTCACCCTATGACGGCGTACTCTGAAGTGCCACTTCGTCTCCGTTGGTTCTGATTCCGTTTCGGTGCTTCGGTAATCTGTGATCAGATGACAGTTAATAAGGCAAGGTCATCGAAAAGGGAATATGTTTTTCCATTACCTTTGTTTTCAGTCGCAGTGCAATGGCTTCCAATATTTTCCGGCTTGTTTGTTGTTGCCGTCGAATCGCTCGCCGTCTGGGAATCAAATATACGGGTTTCTTTTCTATTCTGTGATTATTTGTCTCCGGTCTCACCTTCCGAAAAGCTGCTGCTGATGCTCCTGCTGTTCCTTCCCAACAGCGATGGCGAATTTTCGCAGGAGAGGAACAATTCGGGTCACAGTTGGAATTGCAAAATCTGGCGCTTGATTTGTTTCCTTTCGTTGATGTTGTTTTGTTGATTCTTGTTTTTCATTCCACGTGTGCGTTTGACATTTACACTCTAAGTTCTAAACACTCATTCTTTGGTAGGTTTTTGACTCACTCACTACACGCTCAAAACTTAATAGCTAGACAAACTTAATTATAATGCTACATACTCGGGCCCCACGTTGGGCGCCAATGAAACAAGTTGAGCACCACTGACTTTCAGTGTGTGCTGCTCGGCTAACTCTTACCCAAAAACAAACACGCAAAACCCAAATCTATAGCAATTATAATTATTTACTTACAATTTTTTTGAATTTTGTACACATTTTATTTTTAAGGTCACTTTTGACGAAAGGTTCTGACTACTTATTCATAAAAATGTTTGTGATTGATAATGAGAAAGGATTTTTTCGAAGAAAATTGTAAAAATAGCAAAATTTGTAAATGTGTGTGATGTGTTTTCCAAGAAGTTTTAGAAAACACCATCACAGAAAACCGTCACAGAATTTCGAATCCAATCACAGAATTCCAAAATATTTTTTGTCGAAAACACAGTTTTTTTTTTCGACAAACTTGATATGGCAAAAACGATAGGCCCTATGAGGGAGCGTCCTCCGAATGGCAAATACTGGGGCGAAAAGGCGGGATGGTGAAGTGAAAACGAACACCAAACCCAAAAAGTAGCATTGCCGCGTGAGGGAAGAAGATCAAGCTGTACTTATATCGTAATTAAGTTCCAATCGTTTTGAATTCTTAACCTAAATAATTTAAGTGCTCTACATTTGACAGAAGATTTTTGTCAATAATGTTAAGTTCTCCATAACGATATTCAAATAATTTCAACGTAATTGATATAAATTTTATGTTATATTTACCCTTATTCATTGGTTATCGTGTTTACAGTTCTTCTTTTTTAAATTAGATTCAGTATTTTTAATCTTATATCACTTATAACCCGTTCAACATTTGGACAAATCAGGCAGCGTTTTGCTCTTGCAGTGATTGATCCATCCGTACCAAGCATCGAATCCGTGTCGTTTGTAGACTTTCTTAGCACAGGTTGAAGCCACAGTAATGTCATCGGTCAGCAGGGCCGAACACTTGATCTTGCAATCGTTGGAACTTTTCTTGGTCTTCTCCTGGGGATCGCACCAGTACCGGTCGTTGATTTGGAACAGGCCCCAATCGGTGGACCCATTTTTGTTGTTGTTTTTCTTGTTGGTACTCATTGCGCTTTCATTTTGCACCAAACACACCCCTAGCGAAGAATAAAAAAAAAATAATCACACAGTTGAGATGAAGTAATTGGAAAAAATACTTACAATTTGGTAGATCGGCTTTGTTGAATCCCTGGGCTTGGAGAGCTTTAGCTAAAGAACATTTGTCAAATGTTTTTGCCTCATTAATAACAAATAGCGCAATAAGTGCGATACAAATTAGTTGTTTACTCATTTTTCTTATTCAATTTAGAAAACAGTGAAATGCTGAATGTTACTTCCAGTGATAATAGCGCTTCACAACTGAATTCCCTACTGAACGTCTCGCTTATTTATGTAGATCTCCGAAAGCAGTTACAGTACTGAGCAAATAATAAACCACATTTCCCCTCTGCGATTGTTCAAAGTGAGAAGAATAAGTTTAACTCTCTAATTAACGAGGGCACGAGACATGGATATTGCTCGAGGAGGACCTGCGTACACTCGGAGTATTCGAGCGACGAGTGTTAAGAACCATCTTTGGCGGCGTACAGGAGAACGGAGTGTGGAGGCGAAGGATGAACCACGAGCTCGCGCGACTCTACGTCGAACCCAGTATCCAGAAGGTGGTTAAGGCTGGCCGGATACGCTGGGCGGGACATGTTGCGAGAATGCCGGACGACTGTCCTGCAAAACAGGTGTTCGCTACGAATCCGGTAGGAACAAGACGAGCGGGAGCGCAACGAGCGAGGTGGTTAGACCAAGTGGAGCGTGATCTGGCGAACGTGGGGTGCCCAAGAAATTGGAGAACGGTTGCTATTAACCGAGTGAATTTCAGGAATTATGTTATGTCGTGAGACGGAATACTATGTAAATAAAATAATAACTCTCTAATTAAATAATTAAAAGAGACTAAATATGAATGATGCGAACAACTGACTCAACACTGTACGACAAAAGCTTATCTGTTTCAAGTTTTCTAAAGACGCTCAACCGCCATCCAGCCAGGAGCATGATGGGGAGTTTTCCCTCTTGCATTGCGATTTTTTATGTTTGCTTTTTCGAATGGGCGCCAATGAACGACGGTGAATCCCCCCGCGTTCGAGGAATCTGGACTTCACGGTTCAATCGCGTCGCGATTCCATTCATAAGGGTGACACAACTGATCCAAATTTCTTTGGTTTTTGGTAATTTAAAAAAAAATGTATTAAACCTTTTTAAAGAGTGCTTAGCGATACCAATTATTTTTGAACTACAATAAAACTGATTAGTATGAAACAGAAAGCTACAAAACGTTGGTAAACATTTTATCTTCCTTAGATGAGCATATGCAGGGTGCAGGGATCTGAAACGTGTCATGGAGGCATATGGTTTTCGACAAATTGTTATGGAAGACACTCGTATCACGGTATCCAGCAGTTCTAGGATAGATTTGGTGTTCACAAATGTGGAGAGAGCTAAGGCGAATATCGTTACTGATTTTCGGGTGTCAGATCATGAGACAATAAATATTGAAGTTGGATTTAGTACTAATGATGGTCTACCTAAGATCCAGCAGATTCTGAATGATTGGAGTCAGTATAACAACATTGTGTTTCGACAGCTTCTTGAGGCAGGTTTGCCAACATTGGAATGCGCTGACTTTAATGAGTTGGTAAGACGTATCGATGTTTTATTGAAAGATAGTGTTAATGCACTTGTTCGTAAAAAAAATGGTACTTAATGGTATCGAACGTGGTACTAAATGGTACTCCAGAAGCCTAATTGAAATCAAAAGACGTAGAGACAAACTTTACAAACAATTTTTAAGAACAAAATGTTCAAGAAGTTGGCATAAGTACAAAGTTGTGAGAAACGAATATTCGCGAAAAATAAAAGAAGCTAAAAACCAATCCATCCAAGATGAGCTGGAGAGAAACAAATCTGATGGGAAACAATAGTGGAAAACAATAAAAAGGTTGATGAAGTCAAATAGTACCAGGACAGATTCGGTCTCATTCAACGGAGTTGAAGTGAAAGACGAAAAAGAAATAGCTGAGAAGTTCAATGACTTCTTTATTGATAGCGTCATGGAAATTCATAACAGCATCCCGGCAAGCTCTAATGGCTACGTGGATCAGAGTATGTACAACAGTGGAGAATTTCACACATTCGAAACAATAAGTAGTCAAGATTTTGACGAAATAGTAAACGATTTGAAACCCACAGCTGGTATCGAAAATGTCTCCCTAAAAATTTTTAAGGATTCGTTGCTGGTATTAGCCAACCCGTTGAGAAATGTTATAAACACGAGTCTGCAGTAAGGAATAATACCTAATACATGGAAGTGTTCTACTGTAGTTCCCATTGAAAAACAGAAAAATGCACAAGAGGCGACGTTTTATCGTCCTATAAACATGTTAGAAATTCAAGAAAAGGTTCTAGAATTAGCAGTAAAACAGCAAATCTTACGCTTTATTGAGCGTGAAGACATATTGATTGCTGAACAGTCTGGATTCCGAAAGCAGCATTCAACTGAATCTGCAGTTAACTTAATACTTCGAAATTGGAAGATTAATATTGAAAACGGAAACTACATAGTGGCTGTGTTTCTAGACTTCAAGAGAGCATTCGAAACTATTGATCGGCTACTGCTGTTAGAAGTGTTGGTAAAAATTGGCATCAATGGTACGGTTCTAAGCTGGTTCAAAAATTATTTGGAGAATAGAATGCAACGAACAAAATATGGTTTATCTTACTCGCGATACAGAGAAAATAACCTAGGAGTTCCCCAAGGAAGTGTGTTGGGTCCCTTGTTATTTATATTGTACATCAATGACATGAAAATGTGCTTAAATCACGGCCGCCTCAAGCTATTTGCAGATGATTCCGTCTCCTATTGGAGTGGAAATGACCTAGAACTCGTTGTACAGAAAGCAAATGCTGATTTGAAAAATATTGCAGATTTTTTGAAACACAGAAAATTATGTCTAAATCTTGATAAAACCAACTGGATGATTATTGGAAATCGCAAAATAGGAGTAAGCCCTAAGTTATTAATCGATTGTTGTGAGATCGAAAGGGTTCGTCAGGTCAAATACCTAGGAGTACAAGTCGATGAAAAATTGAATTTTATAGCTCACATAGACTACACAATCAAAAAGATTGCCGTGAAATATGGTGTACTTTGTAGAGTAAGTAGATATATGACTTTCTGGTCGAAAATAATCTACGTTAAATCTGTTATTATGCCACATTTCGACTATTGCGCTACAATTTTACTGCATGCATCTGATACACAAACAAAGCGCCTACAAAGAATACAAAATAAGATCATGCGAGTAGTGATACGATGTAATCGATACACACCAAGTTCATTGATGCTCGACATACTTCAATGGTTGTCAGTGAAACAGAGAATTGCGTATAACAGTTTGATTTTTATATATAAAATGAAGAACGGAATGTTACCGGCTTACTTAATGGACGGTTTGCAGTACGGCAACGATGTACATAGCTTCAATACGAGAAGAGCCCATGATTTCAGATTACCGAATACGAGAAAGGAAATGACAAAACGATCAGTTTTCTACAACGGTCTAAAAATGTTTAACAGCCTGCCGCAGAATATCAAAGACAGTTCAAACATAAAAGCTTTCAAGAAACTGGCAATACAACACGTTAAACAGACAATTTGAAATATTGACTAATCCTAAAAAGGATCATATGCTTGTGATGAAGATCTGGCGAAATACCAGATATAAAATTGTACGGTGATGGACATACGCGGGAGTTAGACAAACAAGTCGTACAGAATTAGATAAAATAATGCAAACAAAATTATCCATAGGATAAACTGTCCCTCCCACTTCTTAAGAAGCGTATGGGGTGGAGGAAGGACCCAATTGGGCCTGTGGGACTATCACAAAAAAAAAAAAAATTTACCAATTATACCTATTAAGTAAGATCGCTCTTGTCATTCTATTTATCGTGGTACTACAAACAGACGTGGAACTATAAAGTTTACTACACAGATCAAATATCTGTTTGATGATGCCAATTTCCGTTCTGACGATGTTCTGTAAATTTGTTTTGTTGTTGATCAAGTGTCTTAAGAAAATAGAAATAAAACTTAGATTAGTATCCAAAGATTAAAGGTGTTTTTGACAATTGAAAACTTCCAATTTTCATTATGTTATTTTTAGCAGTTTTCGACTAAGTTGTTTGATTTTTTTTCAAATGTGGCATTGTGTGAAAAGATATTTTCATGAGATTCTTGTTTGAAATAACTTTTTTTTTATATTAATCTTGGGACTCGTATTTGTAGTTGATCGTTTCATCCAAATTTTGGCACACATCGTTTTTCATTGATGAAACAAAACGAAGCGATAGGAGGCGAAACGTTGTGAAAGTTTTTCGCCGCAATGATCTTCTTATTATATAACATCGTCAGTTGATTAAATATTATTTCAAGTTTCGAATTGTTTGTAATAGTCGAAGTAGAAATAGATTCTCTAAAAATATTAGAAGAGTTTTAGTTTTTTTATTTGGTTGTGCTTAGATGGAATAATAGGTTACTTCAGGCTCAATCTCATAATTCCAAAAAAAACCGTTAAGCTTCTTGATTTGACTTTCGAGAAAACATCGTTATCCACTCTGAAATAGTCTTCAAAATTGTTTAGATGTGCTATTGATTTTTTTTTTCAATTTTATTTGAGACTTTTTAAACACTTAGTGTTCATTCGAGTCTACGACTATTAAAATTAACTGTAGTGCATTGCTCTTCACGCCAAGGTTGCCCAAATCCATAATTTCACAGAATTTCGACCAAATTTTCATCACAGATTCTGAGTCACAGAACACAGAATTTTGGAAATATTCACAGAATTCAATTTTTTTTATTCTATACGTTTTTCAAAAATTATATATATTTCTTTTAATCAACATAATATGTGGGTTTTTTCTTTGTTTTGGAAAATCATGATAAGATTGTTAATTTTGATTGACCCAATTTGTCATGACTTTTAATCAAATTAATGTTTTTTTTTATCACAGAAAACCATCACAGAATTTCTTGGTTAAATCACAGAAGTCAAATTTTTTTTTTTTCGCAAAAACACTGATTTTTTCCGGCAACCTTGTTTCACGCTGGTATTTGGTTAACCATTTCCGGTTAAAAATAACAATTTTCGACTTTTTACGCGTTGGTTTTTTTATGACTTCTCCACGAGAACCCATAAAATAACTTTTCGGGGAAAAGTTGAAATATAGTTATTTTCAACCGTGAAGCCCGATTTACAGTTCTTGTGAACTCGGACGCGAACGTAAACGTGAACTCACCACCACCACAGTGGAAAAATATTTCGCAGTGAAATGTCAAATCGGTCAAATCGGTTTGTTCAATGACAGGTAGAAATTGGTTTCGATCGGTGAATGACAGATCATTCAACCAATATTTTGATCGATACTTGTCGAACCGGTGCTCAAATTTAAATTCAAATTTCTCAAAAAAACATATTGCTTTTCTTCAAAACATATTCAGCTTTGAAAACGATTGATTTAATAAAATAATCCAGAAGTCCTTATCTTTGAATACAATGAATTTAAACTTAAATTATGAATTTAAAGTACTCTAAAAAGTATTTATCGATCAAGGAGTAACGAGCTTTAGCGATTTGTTTCTTTTGAAAAACTTATTGAAAGGACGTTATGAATCTATATATATAAAAAGCAATTTCTGTATGTTTGTTTGTTTGTTTGTTTGTTTGTTTGTTTGTTTGTCCTCTATAGACTCAGCCGTCTTAGGAGCTAGAGGTCTGAAATTTGGCATGGATGCTCATTAGGACCAGGAAGGATGAACAATGTTTTTAGATTTTCGGATGACCCCTTTTGAAGGGGGTCGTCCATAGAAGACAAATATTCTTTTCGCGATATTGACGTTACTTTTCGTCAGATCGTGTTGAAAATTTGCACATGAGTGTTTTGAAAGACGAGCAATCGATTTCAGGTGTCAAATTTTGTGTAAAGGGACAGCCAAAGGGGTCGTTCATATTAACTGTTCGTTGTTTTTGCGATATTGACGTTAGTATACAACATCGTATTTAGATGAAAATTGGTACATGATAGTTTTGAGTGACGTGCAATCGTTTTGAGGTATAAAATTTAGTGTAAGGGGCCGGCAAAAGGGGTCGTCCATATTAAATTTTCAGTATCTTAGTGATATTGTCGTTTTTATACATCGGATTGAGATGAAAATTTGCACATAGGAGTTATTAGGGACAAATAACTGATTTCACTTATCCAAACTAAAATCAGGGGTCGGCCAAAGGGGTCGTCCATGTTAACTATTCACTGTTGATGCGATATTGTCGTTATTATACATCGGATTTAGACGAAAATTGGTACACGAGAGTTTTGAGAGATAAGCAATGGATTTCAGGTATTCAATTCAGTTAAAGGGGCCGGCAAAGGGGGTCGTCCATATTATCCTTTTAATATTTTTGCAATATCGTCGTTATTATACATCGGATTGGGATGAAAATTTTCACACGGTAGTTTTCAGGGACGGACAATCGATCTCAGATGTCAAATATTTTGCCAGGGGTCGACGAAAGGGGACGTCCATATAAATTAATTTTTCACTATTTTTAAGCAATATTGACGTTATTATACAATGGTTTGCTTTGAAAATTTGCACACGGGAGTTTTGAGGGAAGGGCAATCGATTTCAGATATCAAAGTTTATATAAGAGCCCCCGAAAGGGGTTTAGCTTTTTAGCAATAATTGTGTTGTTATGCAATAATTTAGTCGAAATTTATGCACGTGGTTCTTTATTCCTGATTTCATATTTAGTTACAGACGACAAACGAAGTGATCGTCCAATATTTTTGCAATTATTACTTAACAATGAATCTGGAAAATGCTTGGCAATTGAGTTCGTATGGGATCAGCTAGTAATTTCCTAAATTTTCTTATTACAGTATTGTTCCGATTTTGTCAGCCCCATGTTGAATTTAGGGCTGACAAAACAGGGTACCTGACAAAATCGGGAAATAAAAATTTCTTGAAAATAATTTCAATTTTGATTTGATAATTTTCCGTTTACTTGTTATTTCGATATTTTATGTCAATACCGTGATAAGTGGTGACATTGACCCCTTTTCTTTATTTTTTACCCTTCTTACAAAACTTGAAAAACCGCTTGAAAACCCAACTTTCGATCCGAGGCCCGGAGGGCCAAGTGTCATGTACCATTCGACTCAGTTCGTCGAGATCGGAACATGTCGGTATGTGTGTGTGTGTGTGTGTGTGTATGTGTGTGTGTGTGTGTATGTATGTGTGTGTGTGTGTGTGTGTGTGTGTGTGTGTGTGTGTGTGTGTGTGTGTGTGTGTGTGTGTGTGTGTGTGTGTGTGTGTGTGTGTGTGTGTGTGTGTGTGTGTGTGTGTGTGTGTGTGTGTGTGTGTGTGTGTGTGTGTGTGTGTGTGTGTGTGTGTGTGTGTGTGTGTGTGTGTGTGTGTGTGTGTGTGTGTGTGTGTGTGTGTGTGTGTGTGTGTGTGTGTGTGTGTGTGTGTGTGTGTGTGTGTGTATGTGTGTGTATGTGTATGTTACAAAACAATGTCACACACGTTTCTCGCTGACCGCTTGACCGATTTGAGTTCTTGAGGCGTCAAATGAAAGGTCTTACAAATAGCAAAATGGAGGACCTGTTCAAAAACTCAACCCTAAGTGATTGTTTACAAACACCCTTCATACAATGGATTGTGTATATGCCATTTGAAAAAACCGTTGGTGCGTAGCTGCAGGATTGATATGCAATTGCAAAACAGCTGAATTTATTGATCACATAAGTTAGATCACTTTAAACTTAATACATCTTGAACCTATCAGCACGTGTTGACAGCTCACTGCTGAAATGCTTCATGATTAGGTGTCATTATTAAACAACCTTTTTCTGCTTTCAACCGCCGAGGTAAGGTGAGGTAAGTTCTAAACTCCAAATAAAATCTGAAAATACTGTTTCCAAATACAAACGTTTACCTATTTTTCCGCAGTAATATCGGAAACACCATCAAGAATCTTCGTTATAACTTACTTTAAAAAAGTCACCATTAATAGCTAAGCACTGTGCAGAGCAAGGTTTTTACTATCTTAAGTGCTTCAAATTGTACGGTTTTCAAAACAGATGGCTTTTTTTTAACAATTTACAGATGTCTCCAAAAATAGTAGCTATTGAGAAAAAAAACGAAACTCGCTCAGCCTTAAGGAAAAAGTCAAAATCCTTCGGAATCTTGAGGACAAGTCTGCGAAGAAAGCAGACATCGCGAAGAAGTACAAAATCCATCCAACAACCGTCAGAAAAATTCAAAAGAACAAAACAGTTTCTTCGACCATGCTCATAGTCAAAGCTCTGCTGAAAGTTGCAACGTCCCAGATTCATTTAAATTTTCACTGCACTGGATACATATTTTCAAAAAGCGCTATGGTATCCGCAAGCTTAAGATATGTGGCGAAGCGTTGTCGAGCGATATAGGAAGTGTTGAGGGTTTTTTGGAGAACTTTCACGAGGAAATACTTCATCGAGAGCTTACTGCTCAGATGGTGTATAATGCAGACGATCGGAATTGTTTTTTTAAATGTTGCTAACAGAATCACTTGTTGGTTCGAAAGAGGCTAGTGCTCCAGAGCGTAAAATTAATAAAGAGCGCATCACTTTTATGTCATGCGCAAATGTCATAGCAGACCATAAGCTCCCTCTGGTCGTAATCGGAATCCCAGAGCCTTTAAGAACGTCAAACTTCCCGTAACGTACCTTGCGTCCAAAAATGCATGGATGAGAAGCAGAAAATTTCAACTAAATTTAAAGGTAGACAAAATCGGGAGCTGGCAAAATCGGAACAATACTGTATTATAAAAGTTATGGTCCATCAAAGATGAAAACATATTTTTGAAATTCTTAGTTCTTTACATTACGGTTTTGCTAATTTCTTCAAAACCTTATTAATTGGGTACAGAAAAGTGTTTGTGATTGATTGAAATTAAAAAAAAAATTTAGAATTTGCAAATCTGAAGAAATAACAGCCATTTTCCAAAAACAACTTTTTTCGAAAAAATAAATAAATTTGATTTTCGCAATTTTTTGCATACATTGTTCGATATCTCACACATGCATTGAAAAATCGTGATAAGAATACCATAAGCTAATTTCTTTCAATCTCTAGAATATTTTTTGTAAATACATCACTCGAAAATATCCACGCGTTTTCGAGATATTTGGATTTTGATTAGTTTTGTTTTAAAACAACACTATGCATTAAAGGGTTAAATACAAACCCTTTAAATACCAAGTGGTTATGGGTGGTCCTCTACGTGGGTCAGGACAACCCCCAAAAAAACATACAGTGTTAAATGACTGGGAATTTTAGCTCAAAAGCAGAAAATTTCAACTAAATTTAAAGGCTGACAAAATCGGGATAAAATGCTGACAAAATCGGGGATAGACAAAATCGGGGGTAGACAAAATCGGGAGCTGACAAAATCGGAACAATACTGTATTTCCATACCTTTTCTTAAGCACACATTTGAATAGAGCGAAATTTATGTTTTTTTATACCAATGCAATGGGCTCTGGCTACTCGCATGATCCTCATTTACATTTATTCGTTGAGAAACTCTTCCAACAGGTGCAATTATATGATGACCAAGCGGGTTTTAAAGTTAAAAAAAAAAAATTTTATGCGTTTCATTTCAAACTCGTAGTATTTTAAGCCTTTAATTGCCTTGAAATGTGCTCGCAATTTAAAAACCAATTTTTATGGAGCAAAAATTTTTCCGTCAGCGGTGAAAATTTTTTTCAGAATGCACATTGCCATTCGGACGTGACAAAGAACGTGGAATTTATATTCAGAACTCTTGTTCGTTTTCCGTTTTCACGTTTGCTCAGCGCTTCTACACTTCGAGCGGAATGGCAGTGAACGCGGAAAAAATATTCCGCAGTGAAAATCGGGGGAATTGAAATAAAGCCAATTTTAAAGGGTTTTGAACAAGGGAATCAGTTCAAAAATCATCTTTCTACCATTTCGCATCTATTGCATCTAGTTTTGCAGCCATGAAATGCAGCATAGTCGAGTTTTTGAAGAATATAAGTTTTTCCATTTTCACGTTCGAAAGAACTGTAAATGCACCTTAAGGTAGGGTTGCCATCCGTCCCGCAAAAGCGGGACATGTCCCGCTTTTTTGTTTAATGTTCCGCTGTCCCGCTTTTTCCTCAAAATGTCCCGCTTTTTTCCTTGGATTTTTTTTACAAAGTTCACTGACTTAAACTGGAAGAAATAAAACTTTAGTCTCAATTTGAATTCATTGGTTCAACATAGAAAATCTTTCAAATACGTGTTTTCTCAAAATAAGCAACCTTTTTCAATGTTTATATAAGACAAAACAAAATAACACCAAAGTTGTTAGCATTACAATAATATTCTGATTCAGTTATGCTTTCTTGGAGCACGTTCAACCAATATGTATGAAGAAAATATAGTTTTAGTTGCTTCCAAGAAATGTTTTCGCCGGAATCCTAATAGTCTTATATTATACACCATCTTTTCCGACTCAATTGCCCAAAGTATATTAAAATGGAAGCTTTCAAGAGTTTATAATTTTTAAATCAAATTACCAAACAAACAATTTTTATACAAATCGCACTGAAGTTTTTCATGCTGTATTAAATTCGCCGTTAACATGTACGACTTGAAATATTTTCCCTCAAAAAACCTGTCATTCGTTAGAACTTTGGAAAATAACGGTGCATATGGTGGAAACCGTGTAAATAAAAGTCATGGTAAAAAATTGAGTGTAGTGTTCTTTCTATCACCAACTTTGGCTAATGGTATACGTATAAATACAGTTATACAAATAAGCTTTTTTGAGAGTTTCTACAATGTCCCGCTTTTTTCGGCTATGTCCCGCTTTTTGTTCCTGGAATGTCCCGCTTTTTTTCTGAAAGTATCTGGCAAGCCTACCTTAAGGGATAACATCAGCGAAATAGGAAAATTGTTACTTTTGAACCGAAACCCTTCGAAATTTTCAAAAAAAACGAAGGGGGTTTGAAATATTTTATGAACCGAAGGGAGTTTGAACAAACACAAAAATTTGCAAGAAGTTTCTATCGATCATACCAACGCAGATTTAATTATATGAATCAGTTTATCAGAAGTGTCAATTTATCCCTCTAATAACCTTTGTATTAGGATATATTGACAGTTCTACACGAACACCACCTTGGCAGGAGGCCTCAGCCCTAACCTCAAACCATGGAAGAACAGAATCGATTTTTGAGAAGGGCGCACGATAAACGCGATTTTCCGGTACTAATATCGATAAATTCGCCCTGTGGAAAAGCGAACAGCTGTGTTCGTGTTTTGATTTTATTTGGGTGTTCAAGGTTGCCAAGTTCATTGATATTTGGATAATGATTTTATTTTTTTGATTGCATTGTTATTGAAAAATCTTTTCATGAGGATCGAGAATTTGCAACTTTCCCGTAGATTTCTATTCGAATGTGAAATTCAACGCATCATTTATCTGAACGAAATAACAACTGTCTGTATCGCACACTTAAATGATGTAGCGATTAATGTGGATATGTTTCAAATAATCAGAACATGTAGGCGATTATTTTGAAAGTCAACATTGACGGGGCTTTCATTAATTTACTTGTTTGTAACTGTGTATGATTTTGCATTCGTTTAGAAGTTGGAAACAACTCTTGTTTAATCTGCCAAGCAGTACATGAAAATTATTTCAGATGTTTTGAATCAACCTTGAAAAAACATTTGCGAAAGATAGCTTATCTTCATCCATTTAGGAACGACCCGTAATGAATTCAAACATTTAGCTGTTGATAGTTAAACACTTTAAACAATTCAGAAATATTATGAGTTCAAAACAAGCAAATACTGATTCTTGAAAAGCACCTAGCATCACTGGTGAGGCCACCAGCGAATCCATATTTGAGGTTATGGCTGAGGCCAATTTTTCGACAATACTATCGTCCGTATATACCCTTATATCTTGAATATACATTCAGAATTTAATTTTTATTTTTTTCTCATTTTTCGTTTTCAGTCACAACGGCAGCGGGAGCTGGAAGAGGCTCGTGCCCGAGCCGCCCAGATGGAGAAAACCATGAAGTGGTGGTCCGACTGCACTGCCAACTGGAGGGAAAAGTGGAGTAAGGTAAGTGGTGAAACAGAATTGAAGGAGAATAACTACCGTAAGGACATAATCTCTCAAATTTAAGTTTAAAAACATTAAAACAGCAGTTGATATTCAAAAACTGCGTTCAAAATTAGTGAAATATCTCCCATCATGAATAAAGATACACACAACTATTTTAACTTCAATTGATTCACCATGCCTCAAAAAGCTTAATTTTTAAGATCTATTCATTTCAATCCTATTGCAAATTTCAATAGTATTCTTATGCTACTAATCAAAGTCATTTTGCGTACCTTCAATCGGCAATCTGTCAATACAAGAAAGATCGCTGTCGACCTATCAAAATCCAATTGTGACCAGAACACGTTAAAACACGTGCCTTGAATTTATGACGGTCGCCATGGAAAGAGGGGAGTGATTCTGTAGCTTCACTGCACTCTCTCTAGAAAACTGTGCAATCAATTCATCAAGCAATACTAAAAATTCTCGAAACGTGAAACCTGTCTGTTGGGCTGAATTGACTTTTTGAATTTTTTTTTATATCTCGGATGCATGGATACAAAATGTTTCGACGAAGTTTTCAGGTAAGCCTTAATTTTAAGTTTTTCATTGAAACAGACCATCACAGAAACGCCAATCACCTGTTAGTGCGTTTGGCAACGATCAGTATACTTATAATCTGCGGACTAAAGATTTTTCTGTGGTTTCGGTAACTTTGGTTCTTCCTCGTAAAATTATTTGAAACTTCAGGCTGATTCAACCATGCATCGATTTTTTTTTGAGCAAGAGGTATCTTTAGTTGATGCAGGTTCGGATAGGATTCAATTAACTAGAGGTTTTATAATTTTTCTGCTTTCAAAATACTTTTTTTTTATTGCAAAATTCTGCTCGAAAAATTTTGTTTTGCAGGAAGCATCACGGAGGTAAACTCCTCCTACTTTACCGAAATCCTTTTGGTGTACATAGGGGATCCCAGATATGATTATTTCACGGTTTCGGCTTAGGCTCGTAGCTTTCGACATTTGGTTGATGTTTTTTAATCCACAAAGCTGGAAAAACCCGTTGAAAAACACAAGCTTCTAGAAAATTAAGCACTTTTACTAGTCGGTATACCCTTGATTTTTTTTAAGTTTTCCACTCCGTGAGAATGTGCCCCTTCCATGGGAAAATAAGGTGCGTTAAAATTATTATTATTTGAATATAGGTACTTCCCTTAAATTAAATTTCAACATAATTTAAAGCGAACTACTTTTCATCGCATCTAAGCTTCTAGATTGTTTAGAGTCTGAACATAACTTTATAGTTTGAAGGTTGAAGGAGTCACCCTCAAGACAAAATAAGAGGGATCTATAATACAATAACACTAAGACACTAAATGCTAGAACATATTTTATTTAACATTTATTGAATATATTGAATTGAATTTAATGAATATTCTTCTATTAAAATGGAAGCGTCTATCAATACAATATATTATTCGATATGGTCAAAAATTGTTTGAAAATTCAATAGATCCTCTCATTAAGTCAAAACGCTGACGTTTATCAATTTTTAACAATAATCCTTCAGGATTGTTGAAATTTTGTCATTTATTTTCATTAATTTTGCATGAAAGCCCCCCTTTCATCATTTTTTGAATTCGGAAGGGTTTGAAACTATTATAAAACCCACTATCGGTCTCGAAAACGGCTACACACAAAATATCACGTTGATCGGTTCAGTTGTTTCTGTTAATTGTTGGAATTATGTCACATTTTTATCAATTTTGTATTGGGGCCCCCTTTCTTAAGTAGAAACCATTTCCGGTCTCGAAAATTGTTACACATCAAATTTCACGTTGATCGGTTCAGTAGTTTACGAAAATTGTTCGATTGTGTAAAATTTTTGATAATTTTGTATTGGAGCCCTGTTTTTTGGATTAGGAGGGGTTTGAAAATATTTTGAAAACCATCCCCAGTCTTGGAAAAAGCTACACACCAAGTTTCACGTTGATCGGTTAAGTTGTTTCTGTTAATTGTTCGAATTATTTCATATTTTTATTAATTTTGTATGGGAGCCCCCCTTCCTTTAAGTCGGAGCCATTTGAAAGTCGCTCCGAAAAACCCTTATATAACAATTTTCACACACGACCCTCCCCCCCCCCCCCCCCCGTCCCCCATAAATTGTGCAGCCAATTTTGTATAGGATAGGGGACATCCATAAATTACGTAACGCTCCTAGGGGGGGGAGGGAGTAAGCTCGCGCGTTACGAATTGTGACATAGGGGAGGGGGGGGAAGTATGCTCATCGTTACGTAACGATTTTTTCCTTAAAAAATTTAGTTAGTGTAATCGCAGCGATTTTGATGTCATGCAATTTTTGCAGAATGATAAACAAACCAAAATCAGCTTAAAATTTGTAGACTTCATCATGGAACTGGTTTGTAAGTTTTCCTCTTCTGAGATAGACTCCTTTAAATGTGTATTAAATATCCGTGAAATAACCGTTGGAAACCGAATATTAGGAACATTCACCTCCAAGAACTCAATTAACCGGAAATTTTACTATTTTTTCTCAATTGATTTAAAAAATGCAATTTTGATTATTCCGTCGAAAATAACTCAATGGAGTATATTTTGCATAACAAGTTATGCTGCAGTGAACAAGCACAGAGCAACTTGTGACAATCAAATTATTTTATGAGATCAGAGAGGCAACATTAAGTAGGTACTAAGAAGCGATTTGGATGAATAATAATTCCGTTTTGAAGAACGTTAAAAATTTTTATTTTAAAATCTCTTTTTGATCTTCGAAAATCAGTATTCAAAAACATGAGAAGATATGAGGGGGGGGGGGGGGAAATTGTCAGCGTTACGTAATTTTCATAGGGGGGTACGTCGAATCGTTACGATTTGTGACATACGGGGGGAGGGGGTCAAAAAAGTGCATATTTTGCGTTACGTAATTTATGGATGCCGCCATATGCCTTTTTCGACGCAGGTTTTCAATTTGGGCTATTCGTAAAATATGAACTGTTCGGAACGAATAAATAGTTGTGAAATTTGGCCAAAAACCGTTGAATTAGATACTACTAATCACATCAGAAACCATTGAACATTCATGCTGACTCAATAAAATATGAGATCAAATCATACTTTAGAGACTTGATATAATTATTGTTAAATCAACTTCAATGACATAGTCAAACCAACTAGACATTAGTCTTTATTAGCTATCTATTTACACTGTTAAATTCTGTTCTAAAACCTACACTGTTGAATTAATCTCACATAATGGTTGATTTATCGTAAATAATGGCGCTGAACGAACAAATTCCAATGTCCAATCAAATATTTGTGACATGGATATCCGTGAACATCTACATTTCGGTTAACACGCTTTATGCCCAATTTGAAAGGTAGAAAATAAAATATGGTTGAAGTTTTTAAAAATCTGAAGTTCAGTCATCCGATTTCAAGGTTAATTTCTTGAATCTACCATTCCTTATTTTCCTGTAGCCGAAAAAAATGACTTAACAATTGTCGGAACAACCAATAAACAAACCTGTATTGATCCAATATTAACCTAGTCGTAGATCATACCAGAACATCTATATAAGCGGCTATAATTTTCCGCCGTCTTCGGAATTGTTTCCGCTTTATGAGGAAAAAAGAAAACACGACATTAAACACGCAAGCAAGCAAGCAACCAATGTCATGTCAGGTACCTACCTATGGGAAAACTTTTCTCCTCGACCATGTTGAAGGAATTGAATATTATTTGCATTAAGAACTTTCCAGTGTGCTATCAACAACTCGTCCCCGCTGTCGTCACCACGACTAAACTTAGTGCTACCGAAATTGGAAAATCTTGGTGATTTTGCGAAAGCAAAATCGATTAAAGATTTTCACTGTTTTTCTGATTGTTTTAAATTTTATAGAACGAGCATCATGAGATGCCTTTTCAAGGAAGCTCTGTTGGATCTTGAAGAAGATACCCAAAAATTGATAGCTGCTTTGGAGGTTTAGGATCTGAACTTTTCTCCGGAATGGATCTTGACTAATTTTGTATTTTTATTTTAGGTTCGAACCGAACGTAACAAAGCCAGGGAGGAATCGAAACAGTTGCGTACAAATCTTGAAGCTGCCATCAAGGAGTCCAACTCTTACAAGCGGGAAAAATGCGAGCTGGAGATTCAGATATCGCAGTTGAAGAAGGAGATGGAGAAGGTGCATATGTTGATGATGAAGCACGCTGGTCAGTTTAACAAATCCAGCCTGGATGCAGCCGATGAACCGGAGCGGGATGGTCGGGACAACAACTGCTCCCCGGATATTTCGTCTGATGGGTTGAAGAATGTCAACAGTGAAGATGGACTGGTGACCAAGGTGAACAATTTACCGGATGACTGTGGCCAGGACGATGTTGACATCGAAGAGTACATTCTGCAAAGCGGAGGAGGGGCTGTGCCGAAGAATTCGTCCGACTTCAAGGACAAAAGTGATCAGATGGCCGAAGAGCGCAGATTGATACAGCAACTGTCGAAGGATAATTACGACGAGGATTATTTGCTGCAGAAGGTGTCGATGTTACAGCTTAGGCTGGATGATGCTCAGAAAACCATTCAAATCGAGCGAGAGGAGAAAAACAGTATTCACAAGAACTTTGAGAAGCTGCGCCAGGACATGCAGGAGCTGCGTGATAAGTGTGAGGAGCTACGGGCGGCCAAGCAGGACGCCGTCAGGGAATTGCTCACGTTACAGGAACAGCATCGCGTTGAGATGCGCATCACTAATAACTCGCTACAGGAAGAAGTCAGCACCCGAGATAATCTGGAGCGACGCCTGGCAGAGTTAAGGACTGAGGTAAATTTAATGACTTAAAAGTACCTACCTAGTAACTTAACGATTAACTATTTGCAGTTGGAGCACATGCAAGCGGAGAATGCCGCCGAGTGGGGCAAACGCGAGCGGCTGGAAACGGAAAAGCTCAACCTGGAACGGGAGAACAAGAAACTCCGTGCCGAGTGTCAGGATCTGCAGGAGCGCCTGGAGCGGAAGGGTCGACCTCCGGCAAGCAATTCGGACATTGAATTCCACGCCGTCCAGCAGGAGCTGCTGGATCGAAACAAGGTTAGTTGGGGATCTTGAAGTAATTGCTACAGGAAGTTGTAACATCATGTTTTATTTTGTTTTAGGAGATAACCGAACTCCGACACTCTCATAGCAAAATCAAAAAGCTACTGTCGGACGCCAACACCGAACTGGGTCATGCGGTGCGGCGTGCCGAGCAGTATGAATCGGAAGTAAAGCGATTGCGTTCCCGAGTGGAGGAGCTAAAGCGGGAACTGGCCGGAGCCGAGGATGAGCTTGATTCAGCGTGCAATCACGTCCGGCGATTGCAGCGCACCAACGAGGAGCTGTCCGGACAGACTGAGGGTTTGCAGGTTCAAATTCAACATCTACAGACAAGGTAGGTCCGGTAGTTGTGTGGATTTTCTCTTAGAGTTGTTGTAGTTACTTGCTTGTATTTCGCGAACTTTACGTTGGATGGTTGAATTTTGATTCGACAACCAATAACCTAGTTCCGTTACTGTTTGTTTGATGTACTAACTTTGAAAACAACATTAAATCCACTTTTGTGGACGCTGCTAAAAACTCACATTTACCTGGAAATCTGCTCACGCTCGCGCTTCTACTAACACCACTAACGTACCAGTAACAGTCCAAAAAACTTACAAGAGCTGGGCAACTATAAGGCCACCAACAAGTCCAACTTCACCTCCAACTCCAACTACAAACCGAACATAAACGATCTGAAGCAACTGTTCGACAACAATCGACACTATGGCGGTGGTGGCAATCAGTCAGCCTCGGGAAAATCCCGATCCGGGCAACCGATTCCGGATCCGGCCCCTTTCCTGTCCGGTTCCTATTACGACGCTAAACCTAGCTACATAGACGGCGACGCCGCTGTCAAGGACAAATCCCTTAACAATATGTTCGACTTTGAGCGTGCCAAACAAAAATTCGACAACATCAGTCGCTCGGGTGGCCCCGGTGGAAGCAACTCGAAACGTGGCCAGAGCAGCAAATCCGGTTCCGGTATTCCGAAGCGGCAGTCCAGCTCCTCGGCTTCGGTCATGACCGGGTCCGGTACCAATACGAATTGTTCCAGTTCCGGCGGTGGAGGTATGGGATCGTTTTACGATTGTAACAATGATAGCATTCCGCTGCTTCCGAAACGGGATGCACTGAATGATAGCATTCAGTTTTTCGACAATGATTCCCGCGGTGGTGGAGTTGGAGGTGGACTAAGTCAGCGATTGAACATTACCAAAATGAACAACATCAATCTGGACGGGCTAAAGATGTCCGAGGATGATGAAGTAAGTATAGTCGGTTGCTTGCGCTTGAAGGCTTGGTTGGTGATTTGATACTTTGAGACGTTTGTTTAAAACTGCTTTGGTAATGGTTATTTGTGAGTTAATTGGGTGGAATGTTTACTTTTTTTTTTAATTATATTTGGTATGCCTTCAAACAATTTTTTCTATTCTATTTCTATTCTATTCTAACGAATATTCAATTAACAATTTATTAAATGTTTCGGTATTTCTTTTCTCTATTTTGTTTGGTGATGTTTGAAAAAAATTTATAGTATAACGTTTCTGTTATATTTTAACCCAAAAACCCCAACAAATTACTTAAGCATGTAATCGATGAAGAGTAAAAGAGAAAAGAGAAAATACTAAAAAAGGGAACATGAAGCCCTGCAATGCTTTGCCCAATAAATGCTGGTTCATTACATTTTGGATCGTAAAGCTGAACACTACCCGTCGTATTTTATTTATATCCGTCCACCGCGATTTTGGCTTTTTTCTCCACCTTTAAGTTATATCAACTGGCGACGAGGTCAAAAAGTGAGTTTTTTTTATCGAAGTAGTAAGCGCGTGGTTTTCGGGAAAAGTGCCCTGTATTTTAACCGATATTTTATTATCGAGAAGTTTTTTTTTCGCGACGGTAGTGGACAATTTGGTTGGTTTTTGAAAAACCACGTTTTGAAGAACAAAGAGTCTTTTGTTCTACGAGAGTGGATTCTGCTGGTTGTTGCTGCTGTGGTGCGATTTGGGTTGACTGCTGCTAACCGGAAGGCTGTTGTTGCTGCTGTTTGGAAGATTTGGGTTGCCTGCTGCTACCTGGAAGACTGTTGTTGCTGCGGTTCGGAAGTTGCGATTGACCGCTGCTGTGAGAGGAAAATTGGTTTTTTTTTTGCTGCTGTTGGAAGACAGTAAGTGGTTGCTGTAACTTTTGCCTGGACGGAATTTTAAGCTGTTGGTTCTATACCAGATTTTTTTGTGTGGATTGCTGTTGCTTCGAGAAGAAATTGGTCGAGCGCAGTGATAAATTCACAATTCGAGAACGGGATTTTTTGCGACACGAGCGGATCGGTGCGAGGTTTTCAGATCAGATCTCGCTCGGTGGTCGCATTCTTCAGGCGCACAGACGTCAATTGAAGATTTTGCCCGTTTCTCGCAGAGGAAGGAAATTGGTACTGCATCCCAATAATTTTGATCGACGTAGCAACATTCAGCAAACCAACATCACTCAACAGCATACTAAAAGGGGGAGAGAAGATCAGGACGATGTCAGTTCAGATTCAGATGCTGAAGGTTTTTTCGGTTTCCCAGCCGATTCATTTTTGTTTTCTGAGCAAGAAGCTCTACCGGATTTGGTTCCAATGGAGACGGAACTCGAGCAGCAAGCTGATCAAGAAGCTGTTCCGGATCAGCGTTCGATTCGTCGTTCAACTAGAAAACCCAAGAAGCGAAAATTATGTGACTACGTGTACTTTTGAATAGTTGAAATTTTTTACAATTTCATATCGAATAAGTTTAAAGAACGTAAATATTTTGCGAACATTTTAAGTAGTATTTCAAAATTTAGAAGAATTGTTTTGGAAATTTCAAGCTTGTTTGAATTCGAATTTATAAACAAATTTAAGGGAAAAGGAATTGTTATATTTTAACCCAAAAACCCCAACAAATTACTTAAGCATGTAATCGATGAAGAGTAAAAGAGAAAAGAGAAAATACTAAAAAAGGGAACATGCAATGCTTTGCCCAATAAATGCTGGTTCATTACATTTTGGATCGTAAAGCTGAACACTACCCGTCGTATTTTATTTATATCCGTCCACCGCGATTTTGGCTTTTTTCTCCACCTTTAAGTTATATCAGTTTCAATCTAGCTTTATTCAACCATCCTAAAAAAAGCAATTTTTCGCTTGCTAGAACAGTCTCTCTGCTCTAACTTAGAGCAGAGCAGAGAGATGGCACTAGCAGGTGAAAAAATTGCTTTTTTTCTGAGGATGGTCGAATAAAAGTAGACTGAAACGTAAAACTAGCGATTATTTTCTAAAAAAACATCACCGAACAAAATCAACAAAAGAAAACCGGAAAAATTATATCCATCTGTGATCTAAACGGTCGTGACTTCATAAAATTGTATTATCAAGGATCTCGGAATTTGAGTTTTTACTCTTCTGTTTGATCGTTTATTATTTAAATTACTCTAATTTCAAACTTTGTGTTTCAAAAATTTGTTCTGAAACTATCCTAAATTGGAAGTCTGCCTTCCTGTTCAAACCTTTAGTTCAAATTCTGAGTTTGGTTTTATGCATTTTTTATTCTCAAACATGGAATAAAATTATGAAATACCATTGCATATCAGATACAGATAATGCTTAAATAGAAATTTTTGTTCTTAATTCAAGATCCGGATTTTTAATTTTAGAATTGGATCTGAACCTGAAATTTTATTCTTAAACTTCAATCTTATTTTAAAAATTTAATTTTCAATCTGAATTTAAAATTTTATTGTGATCTGATTCTGAAATTAATATTTTGAAGTTGAAATTTCAAATTTATTCATTATTTCAATTCCTTATTCTGCATCGCCGTTCTGTAACTGAATGATACATTGAATTTGAGTTTAGATTCTGATCTTGATGCTTAAACTGCTCCTAAACTTAGCTTTCCAGACTGCCCGCAAAATTGCAAAATTTAGAAAAGGTTTGATTCGGCACGGTTAGCCGGAAATCCTAGAAAAAGTTGCGTAGATTATTGCGGGATTCATTCACATTATTTTCGAAAGCAAACGAAAACTAAAGTAGTGTGATTGCTTTTTTTTATTTTTGCTATTCACTCTAGAATGCTATTCTAAACTGTTGCTGCTTGTGAATCGAAGAACTATTTTTTTAATTTAAAATCTTTTAAACCTTGTGAATCTTTGATCTAAATTTAAAATCCAAAAGGCTTCGTGGGAATTTAAAATCCTTAATCCTCAATATTACTTAGTTCTTACATTGTGTTTCTGATAAATCAGAATCTCGATTTTCGAAATTTAATTTACCTTCAAATGTACACTTCAGTTTTTTTTACAGTTAATCTACACAGTTCAAGAGTAATAAAAAAGAAAAGCTAAATTACCTAGGTACTCAATCGAGTTCTTTTCATAGAAACCAAACCTGATTGGTTTCTAGATTTAAAATCTAAAACTGCATAACTGTTAGCTGTACTACACAATTCGTATGCCCAACTCGAGTTGGGAGTTATACTTACCACTATTGGGTGAGAAATGTGTGCATTTTTTTAAACTTTTCTCTTGTATTTCTCATAACAACATTTTCATTTCGAAATTTGTTTGTTTGTTAATAACAAGAAACTTCGAATAAGCGATAATTATCGGAAAATTCTGATGAATGATGGCTAATTTCTTCTCGTCTGAGTATCTTGATTTCGCTTATAGAGCTCACGAAGCTGGATTAAAGTAGAATTTTCATCATTTTATCAAATATTAAATACGAGTAAGTACGGCAATCACAAATAAAATGTTTTCAGATACAAATTAATTTCTTTACTTAAGAAAAATAATACATTACATTAGATACGATTACATAATATTAGATTAGATTGGAATACATCAAATTCGATTCATTTACCTTTGGTTAAACTACATTCGATATGATTGGAGTGGAGTAAATGAAATTGTATTAGACTACATAAGAGTAGAAGAGATGAGATTCCAGCAGATGAGATGAGATTTCCGTAGATGAGATGAAATTTCCGTAGATGAGATGAGATTTCCGTAGATGAGATGAGATTTCCGTAGATGAGATGAGATTTCCGTAGATGAGATGAGATTTCCGTAGATGAGATGAGATTTCCGTAGATGAGATGAGATTTCCGTAGATGAGATGAGATTTCCGTAGATGAGATGAGATTTCCGTAGATGAGATGAGATTTCCGTAGATGAGATGAGATTTCCGTAGATGAGATGAGATTTCCGTAGATGTGATGAGATTTCCGTAGATGAGATGAGATTTCCGTAGATGAGATGAGATTTCCGTAGATGAGATGAGATTTCCGTAGATGAGATGAGATTTCCGTAGATGAGATGAGATTTCCGTAGATGAGATGAGATTTCCGTAGATGAGATGAGATTTCCGTAGATGAGATGAGATTTCCGTAGATGAGATGAGATTTCCGTAGATGAGATGAGATTTCCGTAGATGAGATGAGATTTCCGTAGATGTGATGAGATTTCCGTAGATGAGATGAGATTTCCGTAGATGAGATGAGATTTCCGTAGATGAGATGAGATTTCCGTAGATGAGATGAGATTTCCGTAGATGAGATGAGATTTCCGTAGATGAGATGAGATTTCCGTAGATGAGATGAGATTTCCGTAGATGAGATGAGATTTCCGTAGATGAGATGAGATTTCCGTAAATGAGATGAGATTAGTAGAGATAAGAGAGTAGAAATAAGGAGTAGTGTAGAGTAGAGTAGAGTAGAGTAGAGTAGAGTAGAGTAGAGTAGAGTAGAGTAGAGTAGAGTAGAGTAGAGTAGAGTAGAGTAGAGTAGAGTAGAGTAGAGTAGAGTAGAGTAGAGTAGAGTAGAGTAGAGGAGAGGAGAGGAGAGGAGAGGAGAGTAGAGTAGAGTAGAGTAGAGTAGCGTAGAGTAGAGTAGAGTAGCGTAGAGTAACGTAGAGTGGTTTAGAGTAGCGTATACTAGAGTAGAGTAGGGTTTGAGTACAGTATAGATATAAAGTGAGATTTAGCTTTAATAAATTGATGTCAGGCCCAGAAGCAACCCAGAATCTTTTGATAGTTTAATCTTATTTTAGGTCGGTTTAGGAGGATTAAGGAGATCTTTTATGTTAATATGTTCCTTTCGCTTTCAGTGAAGTATTTCGGTCAAATTTATCGAAATATCTCACAACTTTAAAAAAAATTGAATTAAGGTGAATTTGCACCTCCTGAAACCCCAAAACTGTATGTGAATGATATTTGTTTTTCTTCTCATTGAAATTTTTCCTTCCGTTCGGTTGACTTTTAAAGTTTATCCTTTTTCATGAGCTGTTTGTTAAAATGAAACACAAAACGTTCAGTAGGTCGGAATAATGCTAACGTTGTCAATTTTCAACTAATTTTCCTATTATTATTACTCACTGATTCTTCTACAAACAACCTATGGGACGATAAATATTTCATAAATTCTATATAAAACTTTATTTATTGCTAACATTGAAATTTTTGATAAGTATTTAGGCATGTTGTTTTCTGCTTTTAAAACTTTAAAAATCGTTCCCCGATTTCATAAATTTTATTGAACATTAAGTATTTTAATTTCTTTTCCACGATATTTGCTACCCTTTAAAACAAGCATGTTGTTTCTCGTTAAATAAAAACTTATTGTTCCCCAAAACTCATCAACCATGATCTCAAACATCCACAGACTCCGTAGTTACGGTTCGACCAGCCTCCTGTCCGCCAACGAAGACAACAGCGATAATGATTGATCCACAGCCAGCATCCGGATGCCAGCAAAAGCCATTCATAAGATGGTAGATTGTCCAATCGAGGGACATTAAATTGTACGATCACGAAAAGAAGCAGCACTTACAGATATCTACAGATGGAGTTAGCATTTAAACGACCATGATTCTCATTCAGTATACCTACAATACTTAACTAGTGTATGTATTTCTATGATTTGTCCTCCTGCAGTGGAAATGATACTAGGATTATTTGTTTTATTTTTTTTACTATGCTATTTTAAAATCAAAAGCAATTTTTGCTAAATTCCAGGCAATAGTATTACATACAACACAATCACAAAATAGAGTTTAAGAAAACGAACTCAAAATTATTCATAACAACAAAATCATATGTAAACGAATCAAAATTTTACGGAAGAACTTTAAAAAGGTGTGATTTATGTTTTAGAATTTTTTAATTTTTGTTTTTGTCAACCTGTTGATTTTATTCAGAGTTTAGATTAAGGAATACATTCTACGCTGCAGCAAAAAGTTTAGCAGATAATCAACACAGAATCTGAATGGCGCAGATTAATTAAAGAGATAACTCAAGCGGGCGACTATTTCTTTCATCCGAACTGAACCCTGGTGAGATTGGCTTTTCGAAAACTTTATTAGTTTCTTTCACTGGGAACATTGACGTTCTTAGATTAAGGCAATAATCTTTGGATCATTTTTTTTTTAATTTAAAACTATCACTGATTAGGCTTCGTGTCTTCGCGCTTTGGACGTCTTGTTTTGGCAGCTTCCAGTTCGCAGATGAGCAAATAAGCTTAATTAAGACTGTTGGTAATGGCAGTTATGTGTGTAGAGGTGAGAGAGAAAGAAGGCGCATTCCTAGGTACTAGACAATAAAACTTTTTAACGCTAAAAGCTCAACGCTCTTTGGTTTAACATTTCCCATTTGTGGGCGGCTTTGGTCGACAGATCTTACTCCTGCCGTTGGCCCCGTACACGATGTTACAGGAGAAGGTAAAGTACCCGCAGGTGGATGACTTGGTGTAGTAGGTTGATTCGTAGTTTTTGCCGGGGATGGCCGGTACCTTGCTGTTCTCATCGATACCGGTTACTTGCTTGGTCACCGATATGTAGCTATCAGGGTTGGGCAATTTTGAGTCACCGGTGAGCCTGTTCCCGTTGTTGTCCGCATGTTTCGAAGGAAGGTAACGTGTGTTGTATTTGGATGTGGTAGTTTGTACTTGTACGGTAGTTGCCACTGGTGTAGTGGTTTCAGTGCCGCCTCCAATGTCGCTAAATCCATCAGGAATCTTCGCACTGGAACTTTCGTGGACGGCCGTGTTGCCGTTCTGCGTCTGAACAAGTCGGTATTTGTCGGCAGTGGCTACGGCAGCACTCTGTTTTTGAGTAGGGGTATTCTGGGAATAGGTTTTTCCATTTCCACTGTTAATGTTGAAGTTACGATTCGGACGAACTGTACTAGTTGGAACAGAGGCAGCAATTGTTGGTGGCGGTAGTTCTACTATGGTAGTCTTCTTTTCTTCAGTTATTCCAGATCTCATTCCAACAGGTCCAGCATCGGTTGTTTCATAATCTTCTTCTTCGTACTCCTCATCTTCTTCTTCATATTCGACTTCCTCCTCGGGTTTAGGAGGTGGATTGAAATCAGTTACTAGAATTGAAAGCGAAGGAAATAAAAATGTCAATATCAATCAATTTACTCTTTAATCTTAATCCTTACCTGAACTCTGCTGTGATGTGCGTAATCTCATACCGTTTGGATCAACAACGTCAGACTCTCGCTGTCGGGATACTCTGTTCGTTTTTGTGTTACAATTAAAACATATCCAAAATGAGAAATAATAAAATTTAGTATTTTTTCTGTGTGTGTTCTGCGAGTCATGCGTGTTAGTATTAATTGTATGAAGATGGTCGAGCATGCATTCTAATAATCGTACTCGTACCCGTTGTTGGTTTTGCCAAACAGTCCAATCGATTGGAACAACTTTTTACTGCTCTCTCGATAGCGACCGACCTCTTCCTTTGTTCCAGACGCTGCCTGTGCTGCACCGTGGTACGAAATGCCGAAGCTGTGAATGAAACTTTTGTTATGAACTAACACTGTTCGTCTCAATAAACTTTCCACTTACTTGAATTTGCCACTTATCTGAGATTGACTCTGGCCCGAATGAGACCCGGACTGGGCAGATGCCTGTCCTCCGCCGTTGAAAATATTGGACTGTTGAGTCTCTTCACCTTGCGGTCGGAAACCAATCTGTGCCTGCGATGACGTTTGTCCTGGACCACTGGATTGGGCATCGGCCAAACCACCCTTTTCGTTTGCTACCACCTGAAATTGAAAAAAAAAAAACATTACAAACTGCATTTTAAACCCACTAGCGATCACCAACCTCCGATTGGCTTTGATGGCCCAGTCCACCCGTCTGTGAAGTCGCAGATGTTCCTCCAGTTTTCGAGTCAACCTGCACTTGCGATTGGGATTTTGCGCTTCCTCCCGACCCCTGAGAAGAACTCAGTGCTCCTTCCTTTCCACCAGACACCTGCGCTTGAGCCGCCCGATTATTGTCGCTTGTTTGAGCGCTCGCACTGAATGAACCCGTTCCGGTGTACGTTCCGGATACCTGCGTTTGTGCCGTGCCACCATTTTTACGACCCTGTGCGCTGGCAATAGCCTGTCCATTGTTCACCGAAGATTCCGCTTGCGAAAACGAATCGTCATCGTCCGATACGGCCTGAATAGTTTGAGGACCTCCGCTTACTACGGAACCTCCCTGAGTTATCGTACTTGGATATTGATCTATACTGGTTGGTCTTTGACCTGGATATTGACCACCAATGCCTCCTGTTCCTATACCCACTCCTGTTCCTGTTCCACCTGGGTATTGACCAGTACCAGTACCCGGTCCACTGGGATACTGTCCTGATATACCGCTTCCTGGATAATGTCCGGTTCCAGTGCCACCAATACCAGTTCCAGCACCGCCTGGATATTGACCAGTACCCGTACCCCCAGGATACTGACCGGTACCCGTACCTCCCGGGTACTGGCCACCACTACCTGCTCCTCCTGGATATTGTCCGACACCCGTACCTCCTGGGTATTGTCCGATTCCTGTTCCTCCAGGGTATTGTCCGGTACCTGTTCCACCCGGATATTGTCCAGTGCCTGATCCAGTTCCGGCTCCTGGATATTGTCCACCACCTACACCTCCTGTGTGCTGTCCTGCACCTGTACTACCAGGATGTTGGCCAATGCTAACACCACCTGGAAGCTGTCCCGTGCCCATTCCCCCTGGGTATTGTCCCGTTCCGGTACCTCCTGGAAGTTGTCCAACACCGACTCCTCCAGGATACTGTCCAGATCCTGTACCTCCAATTCCAGGTTGTTGTCCTACTCCTGTTCCAGGTCCAATTGGATACTGTCCAGAGCCAGTTCCCCCAGGATATTGTCCAGCCCCAGTAGCGCCTGGATACTGTCCGGCCCCCGTTCCTCCTGGATATTGTCCAGCACCTGTCCCTCCTGGATATTGTCCCGTGCCTATTCCACCGGGATATTGTCCAGCACCTGATACGCCAGGATATTGTCCTGCTCCTGTTGTTCCTGGGAATTGACCAGCACCTGTTCCACCAGGATATTGTCCTGCTCCTGTTCCTCCTGGAAGTTGTCCGATTCCTCCAGGGTGTTGTCCAGTACCTGTACCGCCTGGATATTGTCCAGTACCTGTTCCACCTGGAAACTGTCCAGCGCCTGTTCCTCCAGGATACTGTCCAGCGCCTGTTCCTCCAGGATACTGTCCAGCACCTGTTCCGCCAGGTAATTGCCCAACCCCTGTTCCTCCTGGATACTGGCCGGCTCCTGTTCCACCGGGGTATTGCCCAGCACCTGTTCCACCAGGATATTGTCCTACGCCTGTTCCTCCTGGATGTTGTCCGACTCCTCCAGGGTGTTGTACAGTTCCACCTGGATATTGTCCAGCACCCGTTCCACCTGGATGTTGTCCGGCACCTGTTCCTCCAGGATACTGTCCAGCGCCTGTTCCTCCAGGATACTGTCCAGCACCTGTTCCTCCTGGATATTGCCCAGCTCCTGTTCCACCGGGATATTGTCCAGCCCCTGTTCCGCCCGTTCCACCTGGATGTTGTCCGGCGCCTGTTCCTCCTGGATACTGTCCGGCTCCTGTTCCACTGGGATACTGTCCAGCCCCTGGGCCGCCTGGGTATTGTCCCGTTCCTGTTCCACCTGGGTATTGCCCTGCGCCTGTTCCACCTGGGTATTGCCCTGCGCCCGTTCCACCAGGGTATTGTCCAGCACCCGTTCCACCCGGAAACTGTCCTCCATTTACACCACCAGGATACTGTCCTCCACCTACGCTACCCGCATATTGTCCAGCACCTGTTCCGCCTGGGTACTGCCCAGCTCCCGTTCCACCTGGATATTGTCCAATACCAGTTCCACCTGGATACTGTCCAGCCCCTGTACCAACACCCGGACCTCCAGGATATTGTGCGT
The DNA here is from genome assembly GCF_029784155.1 of Uranotaenia lowii. NCBI lineage: Eukaryota > Metazoa > Arthropoda > Insecta > Diptera > Culicidae > Uranotaenia > Uranotaenia lowii. The sequence goes on along the minus strand of NC_073693.1, from coordinate 100,897,801 downwards.
GTCCAGTACCTCCTGGGTACTGTCCAGTTCCAGCAAGTTGTCCAGCTCCAGTACCTGTGCCCGTACCAGTCGTTCCTCCTGAGATTCCTGTTCCAGGACCTCCAGGTCCTGTGCCTCCAGGCTGGTATTGATCTGGATATTGTCCAGCGCCTGTTGTTCCTGGATATTGGGTTCCAGTGCCACCTACCATCCCGGGATGATAAATACCAGGATGCGCTATTCCTGTTCCTGTTTGAATGGTTTGTGGTGCGATAGGGTAGCTACCGGAAACCGGTAGATGATGCACGGTTTGATGAGGCCCACCCGTTCCAACAAGCACCGTCACACCGCCGGGGTGTGCAAAAACAGTTTGCTTCGGTGGACCGGAACTGTCGGCAGGACCAGGAATAATTTTTACCGGTCCATGACCGTCCAGTCGGCTGTCGGAACCGATAACCGTTTGCTTCGGACTGCCGGTGCCTACTAATACTGTTAGCCCTCCGGTTGGATTAACAACGGTATGGTCGTGACCCGGAAGGGTCACTGTATGAGTTCCTGGAACTCCGTAGATGGTTGAAGGACCTTGTGAGATATCAGCCAGTGACGGTCCCATTACCTGGGGTTTCGGACCTCCGGGAGTGTAAAAACCTGGTACGCCAGGTGTACCAATTGGAGATGGTCCACCATGGATCCCTGTTGATCCAGGGCCTCCGATAGGCCTTCCATCCGGTCCAAGAGGCCTGCCATCAGGTCCTAGAGGTCTACCATCTGGTCCAAGAGGTCTCCCATCTGGTCCAAGAGGCCTTCCGTCTGGACCAATAGGCCTTCCATCTGGTCCGATAGGTCTTCCGTCTGGTCCAACAGGTCTTCCATCTGGTCCAAGAGGTCTTCCATCTGGTCCGAGGGGCCGACCATCTGGTCCAGTAGGTCTTCCGCCTGGTCCTAGAGGCCTACCGTCTGGTCCAAGAGGCCTTCCGTCCGGTCCAAGAGGTCGTCCATCTGGTCCTAGTGGCCTGCCATCTGGTCCAAGAGGTCTTCCATCGGGTCCAAGGGGTCGTCCATCTGGTCCAAGAGGCCTTCCATCTGGTCCAAGGGGTCTGCCGTCCGGTCCAAGAGGTCTTCCATCTGGTCCGAGGGGCCTCCCATCTGGTCCTAGGGGTCTTCCATCTGGTCCGAGGGGCCGTCCATCCGGTCCAAGAGGTCTTCCATCTGGTCCGAGGGGCCTGCCATCTGGTCCAAGGGGCCTTCCATCTGGTCCAAGGGGCCTTCCATCTGGTCCAAGGGGCCTTCCATCTGGTCCAAGGGGCCGTCCATCCGGTCCAAGAGGCCTTCCATCTGGTCCAAGAGGTCTTCCATCTGGTCCGAGGGGCCTGCCATCTGGTCCAAGAGGTCTTCCATCCGGCCCAAGTGGCCTTCCATCTGGTCCAAGGGGTCGGCCATCTGGCCCAGTAGGTCTTCCACCTGGTCCAAGGGGCCTTCCATCTGGTCCAAGGGGTCTTCCATCTGGTCCAAGAGGCCTTCCATCAGGTCCAAGAGGTCTTCCGTCTGGCCCAAGAGGTCTTCCGTCTGGTCCGAGAGGTCTTCCATCTGGTCCGAGAGGCCTTCCATCTGGTCCTAAAGGCCGACCGTCCGGTCCAAGAGGTCTTCCGTCTGGCCCAAGAGGTCTTCCGTCTGGCCCGAGAGGCCTTCCATCTGGTCCAAGTGGCCGGCCATCTGGTCCAACTGGCCTTCCATCTGGTCCGACAGGCCTTCCATCCGGTCCAAGAGGCCGTCCGTCCGGTCCAAGAGGTCTTCCGTCTGGCCCAAGGGGTCTTCCGTCTGGCCCAAGGGGTCTTCCATAGGAGTCCGTTCCTCCGATGGGTCTTCCAGATGTTCCTGGAATTGGTCTTCCATACGCATCAAATCCAGGGGTCCCAACAGTTCCTGGTCGTGCGCTTCCATCACCTCCTGCACCCGTTCCTCCGTGACCAGTTCCAGTAGCACCTGGATATTGTCCAGTACCGCCAAAGTATTGTCCCGTACCTGTTCCACCAGTTCCTGTTCCAGAAGGAAGTTGACCGGTTCCTGTACCTCCAGCTGTACTACCAGGTCCACCAACTCCAGTCCCTGCGCCTGGTCTTCCACCAGGTACGGAAAACCGATCAAAGGTGTCACTTCCTGGACGGAACCTGTCATCCCCGGCACCTGGAGATCGGTAATCGTAACCGCTGGGTGCTCTTAGTGGATCAGGTCGTGCATCTAAAATGTTGATCAAAGTTCGGTAAACAACATGACATTGCTATTGCATTATATTGCGTAGTTGATCGTACCATACACGTAACTCCTGCCATCTTGTCCCACATCGAAACAAGAGCTGCAATCGGCCCCCATCGATTGGCTTTGTGCCTGGCCCATGCCATTGGAACCCACTGAAATGAACCGTGTGAATTGTGATAAGCTTCGTAACGATAATTTGTTTAGTAAGGGATATCGTACATACCAACTACCGCTCTAGAACTGTGCTGTGTTGCTTCCGCCTCCGCCTTTCCGTCCTGATTGTCTCCGAAGTGTAAGTACTGTGACTGCGTTTGACCGCGAAAACTTATAGAGAGGAAAGTTGCATAAATCAATATGTTGCAAAAACAAACTTCAGTTCGAACTTACGACCCGCGGACTCCATTGTTTCGTTTGAACCTGCTCAGGGGACTTGCATCGATATCCGCTACCGGTTCGTTTAATGCTACACTATCAGCTAAATTAATGTTCTGGAAATAGAAAAAAGAGAATTTTTTATATTTTAATTCGTGCTTTATTTTGTTAATTTGTACTGTTACATGTTTTGTTAGTCTGCGCTGTGTTATCGTTTTAATTTATCAAAATTTATTCCGAGAAACGTATCAACAGGGGGTCTACTACTTTGTATTTCAATCGGATAGCGAGCATAACAGTGACCTTCAACCAGCGGTTCTCACCCAGATGGGTGAACCTGCGCTGTTGACCTATTTTTCTAAATCATCGTTCGTGTCGATGTTCTACGGTGAAACGGAAACGGTGCGTAATCGCGTCTAACCTTATCTCGCGTCTGGCGGCTGGCTTATGTTCTAATACATGAGAAGGGAATGTTATCAGTTATATGCTTATAATCCACGTTAACTAATCACACAAACATTGCAAAATTTTGCCATTTCATTCGTCGGAAAAGGATTATTACATTGTGTTCCAGCTGCGCGAGTAAGGAAATGTGGTTGAGCAAATTATTTAATAACAATTTATTGTCGCATTTTTTTTTTAAATTCCAAATCAAGTTAAAATAATGAGAATGTATGAAATAATTTGATTGACATATGTACGAGAAACACCAGCAAAATCCCCCACAAGAAATGTAAGTCCAGCAAGTGGGAGCTCACCTACTTTTTCCGTTATTCCTATCACTGTTATAGGGTGTCCCATTAGACTGAGTCGATTTGGGGTCATTTTTGAATTTCTCAAACCCTGGGGTCTCAAAAGCTTCGTTTTGGTCCAAAACTCATCCATGATTTTTTGCAGAATTTTTAAGTAACGTTTACATGAGTAAATTTGGACTTTTAGGTTTGTATGGGAAAATTGAATAATTTGTACTGAAAAATCAACATCATTTTTGTTTCTTCTGTGCAACCGAGCCAGCTGGTGGTTTTTGTGCCAATTTATAAAATTCCTAAAGGAAATTTTCCGCTGAACAACTTTTTCGAAGACCGTAAATTCGTATCTTATTAGACAAACAAGTTATTAGCTGTTCAACAGAGGTATGTCTTTTGGCATTGATAAACAATAAATTCAATTGACATCACTGCTTGTGCCCCGCGTAGTATTGCATGAAAAGTAGCCATGCAATACCTCACAAGGCACACAACAGTGATGTCTATTGAATTTATTGTTTATCAATGCCAAAAGACATACCTCTGTTGAACAGCTAATAACTTTTTTGTCTAATAAGATACGAATTTACGGTCTTCGAAAAAGTTGTTCAGCGGAAAATTTCCTTTAGGAATTTTATAAATTGGCACAAAAACCATCAGCTGGCTCGGTTGCACAGAAGAAACAAAAATGATGTTGATTTTTCAGTACAAAATATTCATTTTTCCCATACAAACCTAAAAGTCCAAATTTACTCATGTAAACGTTACTTAAAAATTCTGCAAAAAATCATGGATGAGTTTTGGACCAAAACGAAGCTTTTGAGACCCCAGGGTTTGAGAAATTCGAAAATGACCCCAAATCGACTCAGTCTAGTGTCCCATTGTGTTTAAAATGAACAGTATAAACATAATTTATGAGAAAATTAAATTTTTATTTCACTTATCAATTCTCCATAGACTTCTTTTACAGTGATTAAAGACAAAATTAGATTTCAGTCAATCATAGGCCAGTTATCGAATTTTTGATTGAAGACTGCTTCTTAGCCTCTGCGCAGACTGATTTGGGATGATTTTGATCATTTTATTCCTGTCTTTTGCGAAATTTTAGATAGCATCTGCAGGTTTCACATGTTTTCTCAAATACAAATTGGTTAGGGCCGACTTCGTTGGATTTGTACCAAAGCCATTGTGTCCTTTGAGAAGAGAGCAATCGACGGTTCAGGAGCTCTCGGACCCAAACAGCTGTATTAATTTAGTCAGTAGTCACGAACGACTCGGAAAGCTTGCCACAAATTTCAATAGGTTTCGTCGTCGATGATAACGCATACCGATTTTCCACACCGCTGTTGATAATATAATTTACAAGTTTCGGCTGAAGCAGCTTATTTTGGACTCGGCTTCGGCTTCTTCTGCTTCTTATTTGTCTTTAGACCCAATCTTACCTTGGCACGATTGACAGTACTGAGAGGGGATTCCATTTTTTGACCACATCGTGAACTGAGGCAGTTTTCCCACTATCGTAATCACGCATAATTCTCCGGTCCAAAGTTTTGTCCACCGGATACAATTTTGACCAGATTTTTTTCTCCACGAAGCTCCTTTCCTCCCCATATTTTCGAATCCCATTTAATTCATCCATTTTCGCTATCTTACTCATCGAAACGTTTATTTCTCGTACCGAAAAACTGATGACAGGGTTTTGATTTGGATGGATGGATCCAAGATAGAACGCTAGAGACGACAAAAAATTCACAATTCAAAATCAGAATGATCGTAGGAGTGTAAAATTTGATCTGAGAATGAAGAACGGTTGTATCACGCCAGTAAACAACAAAACAGAACCCGAGTTATGTTGGAACGGTACAAGAAGAATAGTATTGATGTTATGACCATCCCAGTTTCGTCCCAATGAGAGATATTGGGCAATAGGCTAGCGTCAATTGAAAAAAGGATGACAAATCAATCAAAACATCATCTGATATTTATGGCGAAGTGATGAAAAAAGTTACAAAGCTTCTGATTTTTTACTGTGCACAAATCATTGGGAGGTTTTCGACGAAAAGTTCGAGAATGTCTCCTTGAAGGTTGATTAAATGGTCAAATACTAATTGGAACAAACCTTAGTGGCACTAAATTCCAAAGGATCTCAACAGTTCGTGAAAATGCAATAAAACAGAATTTGCTTGCCAGAAAGATCACGAACCCATGCCGACGTACTGACGGGTGCCAGGCGATTGAAACCTGCATCGAAGATGGTTTGAGCCACCGGTGTCCCGTATTTTGTCGATTTCCAGCAAAACTCGGCGTCGATGAGTTTTGTGAGCTCACATGTTGAGCAGGTAATTTACCCGGATCTAAATATTGATTTCGCTGTCTAGGAGTATGTTAATGCCGAAGTCGACTCTGAAAACATATATATAGGTCGTCTGCGACGAGTTGTGAAATTCGAAGGCGAACAAGTTAAACTTTATCTAACATTGAATTTTGTTAAATTTGTAAATATAATATTTGTGTTCTGTACAATTTATGTGTTTGTTTCACGACTTATTTTTTCTTTAAACATTTGAAGCAGTTTGTTTTGAATGTGGATCGACAATTATTTTTTTCAGATCAATGGGTAGGTTATTATATTTGGTTGGTCCGATAAAAGAAATTCTTTTCTGCCCTAAAGTTGCTCATGACCGACAGCGTTGTACATAACTCAAATAAAGCACAGAGATACTCGTAACAAGACAATCAATTTAATTTAGTAGAGAGTTATCATCAATGAGTACTAAGAAGCGATTTGGACTCCGTTTTGAAGAACGTTTAAAAATGTTATGTTAAAATCTTTTTTTTACCCTCGATGATCAGTATTTACAACGTGATTTACATACGGGAGGAGGGAGAGGGTCGAAAAAGTGCATTTTTTGCGTTACGTAATATGGATGCCGCCGAAGACATGTTGATGCCCAAAACGTCGTAGTTAACATTTTTCTCAGATGATTGCATTTTATAGTCTTTTATTTTAGGTTAGCCAACGATTCGGGAATACCTAGAAAATATCGGGATTTAAATTCCATAAGAAAATTTTTGAAAAATTGAGATTTTTTTCAAAAATCGGTATTTTTGTGGTCAGCATATATGTACATTTCCAGAGCTCAGTTTCAGTTCCAAATTCCAATTTACGTATTACGGTATTACGTTATTTACGTATTACGTATTAGAAAATAACGAATTTTAGCAGAAAAATTTCCCGTGAATAAACTATTCCCTTGCTCACGGATATTGTGCAGTGAAAAGTAAAAAAAAAATCAAAATTTTGGAAGAAAATTTCAACATAAGCATGGACTTGAAAAATTTGAATTGAGATTTCAATTTAGAGTTAGCATTAATTTATTTTTTTTACGCCGGACTGAAAATTCTCAGAATTTAGTAATTGCAAATTCTCAGATTTAGACCTACCAAATTTAAAATCCAGCACACATAATTCAGGCTCTAGAAACGCATTATAAAAAATGATTTAAATGAAACCCAACAAAAAACCTTATTCAGTATTCAAGACGAGAAGAGAAATAAAACTTTAGAATGCTTTAGAAAGGTAAGATTTATTAAAATCTGTTCTCAAAACGGTTTGGGAAAACCTTCAATTAGAATATCAATCCGTAGCTATGCAAAAAAATAAAATTTTAATTTGAAATCGGATTAAGAATCCCAATTTAAAATTAAATTTTTGTTTATGGATAAATAATTCAGTCTAAGGAAAAGGTGACAATTTTTGACGAAATTGTGCAGGATACAGTTAAGGTTATATTACAATTATTTTTTTGCAGTTTTGGTTTTTAACCTGCTAATATTTTTTTGTGTAAAAAAATCCAATAAACTTTTATATGAATGCCTTTTTTTTGGTAACAAAAATCATTGTTAAATTTTTATTTATGTAATTTCATACCGGGAAAATCAAAATAATCATTTGTGAAAACCGAGAAAAATCCGGGAATTTGAAAATGAAAATTCTCTGGCCACCCTGTTCAAGTGAATACCTACACACAAAAAAAAGCATAGCAAAATTACTAAATCCGTGGTTTAAATGAACAACACGCAACCATATTTTTGAGTCAATAATGTTTTCTTCTTGATATTACCATGCGCATAGTAGTTTTACTTTGTGTTTATTTTGGCTGCGCATAGTAATTTCGACTACGTTCATAGTAAAATTGTCAATGAAATCATGGGTTTGTTTTTCATTGTGCATAGTAAAATTGACATGTTTCATGATAAAACTATGATATTTTATGATATAAATGAGTACATATTGCTTGATTTGACAACCAAATTACCATGCACCATGGTATACCTATTGAAGTACGATAAAATTAAAACTCTTCGTGATTTCTCCGAGATCTAGAAATAATTTATTTTAAAATTAATTACATTTTGATTTTTAAAATTACAAGTATCACAAAACTTTACTCTATATTCAAAACACAAAACAATGGTCTGCTTAGAACTGTCGTTATAGTCTCTGAAAAAAATTAAAAAACAAAAATTAGTTAATGAGCAGATCAAATTTGGTAAATGTTCTACTTACGCTGGAATAGATTTGGATGTATTGACAGTCATCTTGAGGCCAACGATCCAGAAAGGGGGCAAGGTTAATCTACCGACAATTTTCCGTGGCTGGTTAGAAGGGAGGTCCCCATGGCCGGGGAATTCGGGATGCATCGATGGAACAGCTTAAAATAAAATCAAAAGAAAGATCGAAAAAAACGGATCTGAGTAATGCACAATCGACGAAAAAACCACAATATTACTTACCTGAGAGATGCTGATTCTATTTGGTTGGTTGGTTGGAACAGCAATCACCACATTTACGTACCCGCGAAACATTTTTGTCCGGATTCCGAAAATCTTGACCGGCTGAAACAAACACTCAAACTAAGCACATAGGTAAAATTACTATGAATTTTAATGGGCATAGTATTTTCGACAACACAAATGACGATGTTTCAACATTACCATGAGCATAGTTATTTCAAGAACACGAATTGTGAGATATTAACATATCATGCTCATGGTAATTTAGACACGAGGAAATTACTATAAGCTGTCAAAGATCGCATAGTAAAAATACAATGTCGTACTAGTATCGCCCAGATTTTAGGTAGAAAATACTAAATCATGGTCGAAAATAGTAAATGATGGATATAGTAAAATTATCATGACTCTGTATTTGAAAAACCCATGCAATTTTTTTCCGTGTAAGTATTTGAAGTTTTTTACTTCTGCTTCATGGTTCATGCTAGGTAGGATTGCCATTCGTCCCGCAAAAGCTGGACATGTCTCGCTGTCCCGCTTTTTCTATGGAAAACTTTTACAAAGTTCACTGACATACCCTGGAAAAAATCGAACTCTATCCTCAATTTCAATTCATTGGTTCAACACGAAAAATCATTTGAATACGCCTTTTTTTAAAAAATAAGTAGCACAACACAAGAAAAAATTCGAATACGTCGTTTTCCTCAAAATAAGCATCAATTTTTCAGAGCTTACATAAGACAATACTAAATAACCCTAAAGTTACAGTAAGAATCTGATTCAGTTGAGCGTTTTTGGAGCACGTTCAACAAATGTGATGTACAGTACCGTTCATAATTGTATAGAAATTGGAAGCACGCGCACTGTTACTTCGATTTTGAACTTCCATAACTTTTTACTCTGAGGATATTTTTTGTTCAAATTTTTGCGTTAGATAGATCAACTATTACGATACGAAATGCGATTTCTATAGAATTTTGAACGATTCATGAAAACAATATCGTTTCCATCCTCCAATAAGACAAAAAATGTCTGGCAAAGCATTGAAGAAAAGAAAAACTGGAACAAATGATCCATTTGAGTTTTGAAATCAGAATCTCGCGATATTGTTTTGATTTTTTGGTTGAAATAGATTTACTGATTGTTAAACAGAGAATATGATTTTCCTATGGAAACATTCGTCCAAAATTCTATAGAAATCGCATTTCGAGGTTCATGCCTGAAATATTGCACCTTGCGTAACTTTTGATCTCATCGATAGAACTTTTCGAAAACTTCAGACATGCTAGCTATGTGTTTCAACAATCATTCTGCAAAATTTCAATAAAAAATGAAGCGTAGTTTCTGAGATATTGCAGTTTGAATGAGAGAAGTCCAAAAAGTCCGATTTTCGTATAATTACCGTATCTCAGACCACACAAACTCCAGAAATTTTGTGGTATAGTAGTGTGATACTTGATCTATCTAATGCAAAAAATTTGATAAAAAAATATCATCAGAGTATAAAATTATGAAAGTTCAAAGTCGAAGTGACAGTGTGCGTGCTTTCAATTTCTATACAATTATGAACGGTACTGTAAATAAATTTGGTTTGTAGAAAATATTGTTTAATGTGCTTCCAAATCCACTCAATTACTATCTCATAAGTAAGTGTTGGTCATTAGCTTGCAAATAAGCCAATCCAATCTGCAATAACTTGAAAGACAACTAATTTATGATCAAAACAAATTTGCATGTTTTTTAACGGTCGGACTATTTGGTGAAAATGATTAAAAAATGATGATATTTTAACTACAGTTTTATTGAAGCCACTCTTCATAAATATTTCAACTAAATATCCATAAGCAAGTTTAACTCATTAGCTTCCAAACAGCTTACCAGATGAACGATACGTTGTTTGATAAGTTTGATTACGCGTGGAATAAATATGCATGTTTTAGAAGACTGATCCCAAACTTTAACAGCATACTGCGGAGTGCACTAAATTAAACAAAGGCGTTTTGATAAGTAATGGAAAAAGGATTGGAATGCAACTCGAATTTCGAAATTTGGTCCACCCCACCCTGAGATGATGGGGTTTGAATTTTAAGTGCAGTTTTGGAAAAAAGTTCAAAATTTAGGCAAAGCTTAAGTCATATAAACTCAACATATACATTTTGTCAAAAACATAGAAAGAAGGTTTTGCTTAGGATATTTTGAATGAGAACAAAATAACTTGTCGTTCACATCGAACATGCTCTTGCCGGTGAAAAACTCCAACCCCGGAATTTGCCTAAAATCGGCTTTTATATACGTTTCGTCGTCCATTACACAGCAGCTTTATTTTGTCAGCATCTTCTCGTAGAGCTCCCGTGCCCGAGTTTTAGCCGTCGATTGGTGCCGTTCATCGCGGTTTGGAAAGTTCTGTACACCTTGTTTGTATGTAGTCCAGCTCTCTTCTTCGATATTGGACGTAGCTCTGCGACATGTCGAGTTTTTTAGCCAAATCACGGCTTGAGACGTTGGGATTTGCTTTAATCATCCGCTTCACCTTTCCCTCCGTCTTTTTGTTTTCCGGTCCCTGTTTTCTTCCAGCTCCTTTGCCGTGGTCCAACGGTTGAATGATGAATGTTCAATATTTTTCCCAACTGCTGATGCGACAGGTCAGGAAATTCCAGATGTTTGGAAATAATTTGTTCTCTCGATTCGCGTTGGTTCACGTCCATTTTCGTTGAATTGAAGAACACGACTTCGATTTTGACAGCATGTAAACAAAACATCTATGAGAAAGTGTATAAAATTTGGTTGATTTTTACCCAATGGTAAAAAAGTTATGCCCTGTTGAATGTGTATTGCATACTATACATTGTTGTTTTTGTTGTGATTAAGGAAATTATTCTAGTTACTAGTAATTTCTCTAAAACTTTGCTAAAACGCTGATACTTGATATTGGTCGATAGTTGCTAACATCTTCTGGATCACCTGATTTAAATATAGAAGTCACTTTTGCTGTTTTAAGGCAATCTGGGTAACGTCCAGCTTTTTCTATTTTGGAATATATTTCTAAATTGTGACCACAACTTTCAGCATAAACAAAAATCGTTTAATGGAATGTGTTCTAACTTGTCACAACAAATCGTAGGACATAAAATTTTCGAAATTGGGCAATTGGTAAGGTCTGGAGCATCATTTTTGTTTATTATGGGACTATTATGCGTTTTCAAATCTACTCGCATAACAGTCCAGAATATGTTTTGCTCACTAAGCAACTTTCTAAGACTTGAATTTCATCATTTCTGGACTTCTGAATGCAGCTTTAAAAAAGAGAAACAAACTTGTGGGAAAATATCGTAAATTCCCCATTGTAAGTTGAATCTTATCATGATTTTTAGTTGTTTCTAGTAGCTTTTCTCACGGAAAGACATTCTTTCCTTCATTTTAACCTGCCTTTAAAACTAGTGTGCATAATTCGACATCAAATGAGTTGAATATTTTTTAAATGACTTAACGCGATAAATCAAAGATTATGTTACCGAAAGAAATACAGTGAGTACAATGTTCAAAATGACGAACTGTCAGATTATATAAAAAAATGTCGAAAATGTTTATGGGACTGATATGCGAGTAGGGGCAGTATACTTGTATTAAAAATCTTTAAAGTAAACTATCGAGGCTATAAAAATACTCAAATTACGTCAATCAACAATTTCTTCCAAAAACTGGGTCAATATTTTTATCGAAAAACGAAGAAAATTCCAAACTTTGGTTGTTGATACAGCTTGCATCGAACATGCCAAACGAAGAAAAAAATCAGTTGTGCCAATAAGGTGGATGTGCCAATGCCGGACACATGTAAAGATACATATTGACACATGATTTCTCTTTCCAGCTATTTGGACCCATTTCATGCAAATTTCAAGTTAATGCCAAGTTACTATAAAAATTCGGAAAAACAAAAATTTTAAAATATCCATCTTTTAAAATTCTGTTCAAAACTTAAATTTGATTGTGAAGTAACCGACCCTACAAGGAAATATTGGCGGACCCGAATAAATAGTATAAATAGCTGGATGAGAATCTTCATCATTACGTGTCCGATTCTATTCCAAGAATCATGAATCCTTTGTATCTCTTTGCGGTGGTCCTCGCGATCGTCCTGGTGACAGTCGCCGATGCTAAGATCTTCGACACATGTTCCCTCGCCAAGGCTCTGGCTGATCAGGGGATCAAGAAAGCCGATCTTCCTAACTGTAAGTAATTTATAGGTATGTATGTTTGCGGACAGAAGTGATGTCTAACTTCGCCCTTTATTTGCATCCCAAAAGGGGTTTGTTTGATCCAAAGTGAGAGCAGCATGGACACTTCCAAGAAGCATCTGAACACAAATGGTTCCACCGATTGGGGTCTGTACCAGATCAACGACAAATTCTGGTGCCAACCTCCCGGGAGCAACGCTAAGCGAGATTGCAATGTGAAGTGCACAGATCTGTTGACCGACGATATTTCGAAGGCGACGACCTGCGCTAAGCTCATCTATTCGCGCCAAGGATTCGCGGCCTGGTACGGATGGAGAAGCAAATGTCAGGGCAAGAAGTTGCCCGATTTGTCCAAGTGTAAAATCTAATGTGAACCAATAGGAAAATACTACGAAGGATTCGATGATTTTCTTCTAAGATCGATGACAGACGAATAGAAAAGCCTGACTTTAGAAAGAGGGATGAACGTTTCAAAGTGAAAACTCAAAAAGAATTGAATAATCAAAACTACAATCCATATCGTTTGCCATTCATCAAAACAGACTCTACATAACAAGTCAATTCCAATTGAAATATTTTCACAAATTCCGAACAAGAAATTTGGATTATATCAATGTGCATGTGTCATTAGACTGAGTCGATATGGTGTTATTTTGGAATTTCACAAAACCCTGTGGTCTTAAAGGCTTTGTTTTGGTTAGAAACTCATCCATGATTTTTTGCAAAATTTTCAAGTAACGTTTACATGAGTAAACTTGGACTTTTAGGTTTGTATGGGAAAATTGAATATTTTGTACTGAAAAATCAACATCATTTTTGTTTTTTTCTGTGGGACCGAGTCAGCTAATGGTTTTTGTGTCAATCTCTCAAGGAAATTTTCCAAATGTCCAAATTTGTATGGGAAATTTCAAGCTTGTGAAATGTTATGCGCTGCAGGCCTAAATTGATCCTAGGACTAGTACAAGTTCTCATGCCAAATTTGGGCCAGATCGGATCACGGGAAGGGGTCGCTCAACGAGCCTAAAGTTTGTATGGGCTTTTGAGACATTTTGTTCGGGAGGAACATGAAAATCTAGTTTTTCATAAATAACTTTGGTCCCCTTGGGCCGAATTCTTTTGTTTTTTCTTAAACGGTTTTTCTTAAAGTCTAAACTTTGAAAGTTATTAGACTTCAAAAATGGGGTAACTTTTTTCAGGGTAATAATTTAGCAAAATGTAGCAAATTACGTCTTTTTACATTTCACTTTTTAAAATTTTTCCTTTCAACAACATATAGCTTTTAACTTCAGCCTTCATATGCATGTCTAATTGATCATTCCTAGAAATATCGATCTTTTTGGATTTTCTCTTGTACACCAAGTTCGCAAGTGTTGTGCCGACTAGTACAGTACCTACTCAACGAACCGTGCAGTAACTCGGTGTCGCGAAAAGTACGAAATAGAAGAAATTGTAATCTTATCGCCGTGTTAATCATTTTTCGGACCTGAAACCCGGAATCGGGTGGTCATCTGAGGGGTTTTAAAGGCTTGAACCGTCCTGGACCCGACATGCACTATATGATTTTTTTTCGAGCACTAAAATTCATAGAGAAGAATTATCCTAATGGGTTGAATTTCTATAAAAAAAAGGAAAAAAATTGTAAAAATGTATTGTGAAACAAAAATTCAGTTCATATTTTGAAAATTATGAAACAGTTAACATAATAGTCAATGAAAGCAGCTCGTTTTAAAATAAAAAAAAAAGTAGCGTGCAGCAATAAAGCTACCCGGAATCGAACCGGAGATCTTCCGTAGGGCATACGGACGTGTTACCATTACACCACAGCGTCTATGTGTACCTGAGCCAAGATTATTTCTCTACTGTTGCTTTTTCCCCCGACACAGCAACCCACTTGTTGAACACACCGAGAAAAATATTTACTCACATTTGGAATAGCGTCTGGTTCGGCCGCCGTTATGCACAGCAGCGTGGTGAAGAGAAATGCCCACCGTATGGGCCACATGTTGGTTGTCGGATCGCTATCCGCTAGCTTGGGCGATGTTGGCCAGATCTAGGATGTTAAATTCAATTGTAAAACTTCACCGAAAACCACACTTGAAGCAATTCTTCTTAACGGCTGCTGCTGCTGCTTGTTCTCACTTCATACGGGGAGTTATGTAATACTTTTGTTTCGTTATTTTGTTTTATCCTCTGTAGGATTAAACTTCACTTCATGACAGAACACTCATGGTTAGGAACCGGAATACCAGTACAATTTACGTACAAGTATCACTCACTTGTGATATCCGACCGAATATGATGTTCAACCTTTTAGCTCGTCACTTAGAAAAGACACAACACACTTGTTCTAGTAGCTCTGATGGTTTTTCTTCACACTCGCACTCAAGTGCCAAGTTGCGGCTAGTCTAATTGCACGCACCAATAATAACCAACTAACGCAAATCCACTTGGACTTCCGCAGATAATGGTTCAAGCATCGCCAATACACTAACTACACATAAGAGGTACAAGACACTTTTCCGGGTCAAAATCTTTGACCTATAACAAGAACCGACGTGAAACGGAGGCAGAGAGGGCTGGAGCTGGAACTCTGTCAACCGGGTACCGCACTTTTCCGAAATCCAACGACGAACGAGTTGAAAACGCGACCGTCCACGGGAATGGACCGACCACAAGTGATTGGTGATCTTGGATGTTGCAAATACTGAACCCCAACCCGTCATTCATCCATCTAAACGGACAGAACGGAACATTCGATTCGGGAACCAAACCGAATGTGAGCAGATGCTGCTGGCTGACTGCTGCTGAGTGCTCAGCCTGGACCGGAGATTGATGGAGAGTCCAAGAGAATGGCCGAGAATGAATGAATTAACGACGACGACGCACAGCTCAAACGGTCGCCAGTTAGGTCCAATGTTCTTCTGGGTTTGATTAGAACATGTCGCATTTTCCAGCCTCATCACTCCTACGGATTATTATTGGCAGCGGTAGTGATTGATCATCTTTTCGTTTAGGTTCCGCGTGTGTCAACCCTCCTCATCAATGGTTGAAGAGTTAGCAGCAATGAGCATTGTTTTGTTTTGATGAATACTCCCGGTTAAATCAACCGTAGTAGATAGATCCAGCAGCATGTTCTAGTTTTGGTTCCCAAAAACAAAAAACCCAGCATTTCTCTAGGCTTTTCTCTCACTCGCTCTGTAAAACATCCTTCTAATCAAAGCCAGCAGCATTCTTGACTTATGTCTGCGTCGTCTCTCAACCCTAATCGTGAAGCGTTCGAGCTGGCCCCTAATTGATTTAATTGATGTGCGCCTCTCCAGCAATGTTAATTTGTTTCAATTGATACGCGCGCCGCGACTCAATTTGCTCCTATATTTTTGGAAGTCCGAAACGCGTCGATTTCGTCACACACCACGTCCATTGGCTTTGTTTTGTCTCACATTATATCTTTTGATGAGGATTCGAGTAGGGTGAGAAAGGAGAAATCCTGGGGATCGTGGTAAGGGATCGGCCGAGTTTCTCAAGCGCTGATCCCGAATTCAGTTAGGTATAACGCATCGTTCCTGTTCATGCGTGTGTTGTTGACGTTATCAATTTAACGTCGCCAATCTGATGACATTGACCTTTTCCATGGAGCTAATCAATGCGTTGAAAAAAAGGTTTATATTTGTGTTGATCGGTAAAAAAAGTACGTTTGTCTTCTATAACTAAAACAGAGCTTGAAAGAGTTCAACTTTTTTCTTTTTTCCAACTTGCTCAACTATTAGAACTTAGCCCAGTTTGCCTCGCATTTCTATACAGAAACTATAACATGTTTAATTTGTATAGTTAGCAGCTGATCATTTTATTAAAGGTTAGTTCTTTTTTTGAAATGGGACACTTTCTTTTGCTAATAGCTCATTTATTAGTAAGCGGACATTCCTAATTTTGACAGCATCCTGCTGCCTGTGAAGTTCTTTTACACCTATTTTTTTTTCTTAAATTCCGTTTTCGAGATATTTACGATTTAAGAGAAAAAGAAAAACAATTTTGCACAGGTTCCTTCAGAATCCGTCACCATCAAATCGATAGCTGACAAAACCGTTGATTTTTCAAAGAATTACTGTATGTGAGTGATGGAAATGTATGCAAACACTGTCGAAAATGTCCACAAAGTTCAAATCAAGCATTGGAGTGAAGCACATGATCGGCAACTACGGTTAATAGTTATCAGGGAAGTCAAGTCTCATACCAGCTAAAAACTAAGTGTAGATCGCTGAAATGTCTAAAAAAAAAGTTCTCCGATAAGCTGAAAGTGTTACCTAGTTATGAGTCATTCAAACCTAACCTCAAACAACAATTTTTTTGCTTTTTCGAGAGCTTGTAAGCTGTATAGCCGGTACCGAGGCTATGTGACAGATGATTTCTGATGAACGACAAAACTCATGAAAAACAAATTCCAGCGTTTAAATCCTACACCATGTCTTCAAAGCCTAAAAAGAGTAATCTTGCATGTACTTTTCGCAACCTACGATCTATACTACCTAATACCGATTATACTTTAAGTTCAATCTCATGATGGTTTTACTTCGTCGTTATTGTCAGATTTTGCCAGCAGGAATTCCATTGAAAACGCTTTAAAAGTTGTATTTGAAAGAGAAGTAAGTGTTGGACCGAAAAGTAGCAGGAGGAGAATGCAGCCACCTAAAATACAGATTAGACGAAGTATAAGAACTGATCATAATCATGACTGAAAAAAGTGTGTGCCGGCTGATAGGAGGTCCCAAAAATAAAATTTAAAAAATCTTACAAAAAACGATTTTGTTTTCGTGAATTATCATAAGATTTCCTTCATAGAAAGTATTTCGATCAAACGAATGGTTTTCTAGATACACGCATTCGTAACTGTCCCATTTCTAAAAGAACTAAGCTTTACTATGAAGTTTCACCAATCTGTAATAAAACGGTTTAAATTAGTAATTATTTGAAGAAATGACAAGCTTTTCCAAATGACTCATTCCACGCACTTGAGTCCTGGGAGTTGAAATTTTCAAACAACTCTCAGAGCAAAAACTCTCTGTTCATTTTGATGAGGATTATTTACCGTACAGTTTTTACATTTAATGATTCAATAATCTTTGAATAGAGTGTGAGAAAATGGTAAAGTTCCTTCAACAATTGAGCAACAAACTCATCTCAAGAACGTCAAGTAGATCAAGTTTAAATTCTTTTTACGATTTTTTGTTGATATTGTTCGGTTCGGTTCGGTTTCACCGAAAATCCTAAAATATAATCGAACGGTGATCGAAACATGCATTTTAGTAGTTTACTGGATTGGATGCCTGTAGTGAAGTATTGCATGACTACTTTTCATGCAATATCTCGTAAGGCAACAGCAGTGATAATTGAATTTATTGTTTTCTAATGCGAAAAGATATACCTCTGTTAAACGGGTAATTTTTTTTCTAGCAAGATACGAAGTTACGGTCTTCCACAAAGTTGTTCTGCGGAAAATTTCCTTGAGAGAATTTATAAAATGGCTCGAAAACCATTAGCAGGCTCAGCTCCACAGAAGAAACAAAAACGATGTTTATTTTCATTTCAACTTTCCCATACAAATATAAAAGTTCAAATTCACTCATGTAAACGTTACTTAAAAATTCTGCAAAAAATCATGAATGAGTTTTGAACCAATACAAAGCTTTTTGGACCCCAGGGTTTGAGAAATTTAAAAATGACCCCAAATCGATTCAGTCCAATGTGACCGTTTTGCATGGAAACATGTTTTGGCAGATTATTTTGGAAATTTATCAACTTGAACTATCGATCAAACTGTTGGTGGAATCTAAATTTCAGCGAAAAACTGAAAATATTTTTTAAATTTCAATCTCCTGCACGTTTTTTTACACGGATCTTGTTTGGAAGAGCAAAACAAGTCTCTAAAACATGAATTTGTGCTAATTAACATTTAAAACAGGCGATTAATTTGACTCAATTGTTTTTCTAAAATAATTTGCACAAAATGTCAAAAAAGTATGTGTTGGAATTGGGAAAGCTTCAAAAGTATTTATAATTTGCGAGGTTTTATTGAAAAATAAAGGAAAAAATTTAAATTTCAAGGTTAAAAACCTGTCAATTTACTCACACTGGAATGTGTCGCATGTCGTATTTTTGATGCACATTGTTGTCTCACACATATGCATAAGTCATTTTTTCATTTGTAGACCCTCAAGATTTTTTTTTATTAAAAACTAGCTGATCCCATACGAATCCGATTCGCATTCAACTTAGAAGCGTTTTCCAGATGCATTTCCGAATGCATTGTTAAGCAATAATTGCAAAAATGTTGAACACGTAGTATAAACGATCACTTTATCTATCGTTTGCTACTAAATTTGAATTCAGGACCTCCGTATATGAATTTTTGTCTCGATGCGATACAAACTGACATAATTATTGCAAAAACAAATTTAAAAATTACTATGGAAGATCCCCTTTTTCGTCATTTGATACAGATATTGAAATCAGAAATCAATTGAAATTTCCAACCCCCCTATATAAATTTCGACTTGATCGTTGCATAAAAACGGAATTATTGCCAAAAAATTAAACCCCTTCCGGTGGCCTCTTTCACAAACTTTTATATCTGAAATCAATTACCCTTCCCTCAAAACCGCCCTGTGCAAATTTCAAACTAATCTATGACATTATAACGTCAATATCTTGAAAAAAAAACAGCAAATAATTAATATACCCCATTGCCGACCCCTGACTTAAAATTTGATAATAGGAATCAATTATTAGTCCTAAATAATTCCTATTTGCGAATTTTCATTTCAGTCAGATGTATAATAACGTCAATGTCACAAAAATATTAAAATTAATATGGACGATCCCTTTTGCCGGTCCCTTACACTGAATTTGATACCTGAAATCGATTGCACGTCATTCAAAACTCTCGTGTACCAATCTTCATCTGAATCCGATGTATAATAACGTCAATATCGCAAAAATAGCCGACAGTTAATATGGACAACCCCTTTGGCTGACCCCTTACACAAAATTTGATACCGGCAATCGATAAAATATCCAAGAGTAAATTTTCATCTCAATCTGATGTATAATAACGTCAATAACACAAAAATATTGTAAAGTTCATATGGGAGCCCATATAATAATCGGTGCATAATGAATATCATAGAACATCATTTAGAGTAAAGTGGGGCAAGAGTACGCAGGCGGAAAGAGTACGCACTAGGCTTTTACAGTAAACGACAACACTGAAACTAGCAACACTGTACCGGTTTGACAGGTCATCGAGTCAGCTGATCATACGTGTTTTTGTTTGTGGTTTGGTTCGCGCACGTCGGAGAAATGAGTTAAGTTTTAGTTTTTCCAATTTTTATGTAGTTTTCTGCGTATTTGGAAACATTATTACGCTTCGTGGAAATTCGCTAATCAAATCTGCATACGTGACAAAGGACACATAATTAATATAGATTAAATCTGTGGAACACTCATGCCAGGATATGATCGGTATATTTAGCTCTTTTAGTTTTTTTCACAAATGGCCATAGGGGGCATGAGTACGCAGGTTTGGTGGGGCAAGAGTACGCGTTGGTTTCCTTCGTCTTTTTGATAGCATTTGGAAAGCTAACCCAAAGAATAATCATGTTTCCAATAATCAGCACGTTCAAAAGGAAAACCAGCCGGAAGATTTGCTCTCCGGAGATGATGGAAAACACCAGGCAGCGGTTGAAGGACGGAGAATCAAAGCGGCGGGTTGCTGAAAGCTTATTGCCGAAACAGCAGGTCGAACCAAAGCGTTATGAAGCTCCCGATCCACTGCCTTCAACTTCAGAGCGAGTGGAATCCATTGATTATGAAGAACCAATGAATTTTTCGAAACGATCATATGTGACTCCTGCAGAGATTCGACCACTTCCAAAGCGTAAGGACCCTCAACAAAGACGGAATAAAGGCCAAAAGTCTCACTTCCATCTGTACCGTTGAGCCATCAACACGTACGCCGGAGCATCGTATCGTTGCTGTGTACCTGCAGGAACATTTTTACATTATTTATTTTTTCCTTACCTGTTTTTCCATCAGCACTTTTCAGTGCTAAAATTATTTTCATTTTCTTTTATTCATATTTTCTCTTTTCTTTCCAGCATGGGGAAGTCATCGGCCGGCTCAAGAGCTGGTAGAAAGCGAATTGCCGAAACTAATTCAGGTCCATCGCCCAAAAAAGTTGAAATTTCCAATTCATTCAATGTCCTTCATAACATCGGTGATGAGGAAATATTCATATTTAATTCTGATAAGAGTACTAAGAAACCTTCTTCTTCTTATACTCTTAAAAACGAAAAGGTTCCACCAATTACGGTCACGATTCCTGACTTCAATGCCTTTCGAAAAGAAATCGTCACTTCCGTCAAGGATGTGAAGATTTCTTTTCAGATCGGTCGAAGGGGAACTGCTCGTATTTTGGCGGAATCTTTTAATGATTTTCAAAAAAATTTAAATTATTTGAATAATAAAAAACATCAATTTTTTACTTACGACACAAGAAGTGATCGTCCTTTTAAAGTTGTAATTCGTGGTCTCACCGGCGATCAGACACCGGATGAGATCACAACTGAATTAAATTCTTTGGTAGGTTTTTCTCCGATTCAAGTAATTCAAATGAGGAAAAGAACCAACACGAATAATATCAGTAGTGTTGGTTTTGCTCCTGAGCTTTATTTGATCCATTTTAAAAAGGATCAAGTTAATAATTTGCAAATTCTTGAAAAGGCTCGTCTTATGTTTCATTGTCGAGTCAAATTCGAACCTTTTCGAAAATCTTCAACCAATTTCCTTCAAAATATTACGCAATGTCGTCGTTGTCAAGCTTTTTGTCACGGCACTAAAAATTGTAGAATGAATGCCAGATGCATGCTTTGCGGCTCATTCGATCATGAAAAATTTAAATGCCTTTTTGGTGGTGATAAACCACAAACAGAATTTTTCAAGTGTGCAAATTGCGCAGGTAATCATTCCTCGAATTCGCTAGACTGTCCCATCAGGGCAAAAATTATTGCTTCTAGGAAAAATCCCAAAGTTTCCAGAAAAGTTTCTTCTCCTCCTTCCTCTTTTTCGTCTTCACACGTCGGGCCGGCAAACAACCTGCCTGTTCGCGGTCAGCCTCGGCCTACATTGGAATCACGGCTGGGTAATACCCGAAGTGTTTTTAATGTTACCTGTGCTGATTCTGCGCCACAGACTCGTTGTTTATCGTTCTCAGAGGTGGTTGAAAATGGGTTTCCCTCTTCAGGTTTAACTAATAAAAATGGGAAAAAACCAAGTCTCAACGTTCATGCGAAGGCTTGGGAAAATCCCCGAAATTCAAATACTTGTTCTTCTCCTTCATTTTCTGATCCTAACAATTTTGTTGATTTGGGTGAGATTACTGAGGAAAAATTGAAATTTTTGCATCAAAATTTAATGGAAATGATGCAACTTATGTTGAAAGCAAATTCAATGTTTGAAGCTTTCCAAACTTCTTTTAATTATGCTAACAAAATTATTATGACTTTACGATTCCCTCATGGATCCAAATAGATGTTTAAATATAATGAATTGGAATGCTAGATCTTTGCTGGCTAACCAAGATGAATTCTTTTTATTTTTGAAAACTCAAAACATACATATTGCTGCCATCACTGAAACTTTTTTAAAGCCGGACAATAACTTGAAAAGCAATGCTTTCTTTAAAATTTTGCGAAATGATCGACTTGATCGACAAGGTGGGGGTGTAGCTATTGTCATCAATAGTCGTCTCAAATTTAGACTTCTTCCTTCTTTCAATACCAAAGTCTTAGAAACAATTGGAATTGAATTAGAAACGTCTATGGGGAAAATTATAATTATTGCCGCATATTTGCCTTTTCAATGTAGCGGTGAACAGAAAAATTTGTTGAAGGGAGATTTACAAAAACTCACCAGAAATAAATCTAAATTTTTTATTATTGGTGACTTTAATGCAAAACACCGATCTTGGAATAATATTTCATCAAATTCAAATGGGAATATTTTATTTAATGACTGCTCTTCTGGATATTATACTGTTGAATATCCTAATGGGCATACTTGTTTCTCTTCGATTAGAAATCCTTCCACAATTGATTTGGTTCTAACGGATTTAGGCGAGCATTGTAGTCAATTAGTTACTCATGCGGACCTCGATTCAGACCACCTTCCAGTTACTTTCTCTTTATCCCAAAGTCCCATTGAAAACCCTTTAAAATCAACTTTTAACTTTCAAAAAGCTGACTGGGAGCGATATAGGAATTTTATTGAACGTAATTTAGATGTAAACGTTCCACTGAATTCAATTGAAGATATTGATTTGGCTGTAGAAAATTTGACAACTTCAATAGTCAATGCTAAAGCCGCTTCAATACCCAAAGTTAAACATAAATTTAATCAACCTTTAATTGATGATGATCTTCAGTTTTTGATACGACTGAAAAACATTCGTCGACGCCAATATCAACGTACTAGGGATCCTTATTTGAAATTTATTTATTGCGACCTTCAAAAAGAGATCAAACGTCGTTTAAATTTCATCCGTAATGAAAATTTTGCTAAAGCAGTAGAGGACATAAAACCCTACTCAAAGCCGTTTTGGAAATTAACTAAAATTCTGAAAAAGCCCCAGAAGCCAATTCCTACTTTGAAAGATGGGGATAAACTTCTTTTAACTAACGCAGAAAAAGCTCAAAAATTAGCCCAACAGTTTGAGTCTGCTCATGATTTTAATTTGAACGTTGTTAGTCCAATTGATGCTCAAATTTCCCTTGAATTTGATGATATTTTTTCTAAGCAAAATGTATTTGAAAGTTCCTGTGAGACAAATATTGATGAACTTAAATTGATTTTCAAAAAATTTAAAAATATGAAAGCTCCGGGGGAAGATGGGATTTTCTATATTCTTATTAAAAAGTTGCCTGAAAGCACTTTAAATTTTTTAGTTAAAATCTTCAATAAATGTTTTCACTTGGCTTATTTTCCCAATAAATGGAAAAATGCCAAAGTAACTCCAATTTTGAAACCTGGTAAAAGTGCTTCAGAGCCTTCAAGTTATCGACCAATTAGTTTGCTTCCTTCTTTAAGTAAACTATTTGAGAGAGTTATTTTGAATAGAATGATGATTCACATTAATCAGAATTCTATTTTCCCTGATGAACAATTTGGTTTTCGTCATGGACATTCTACTACACATCAACTCTTGAGTGTAACTAATATGATTAACGCTAGCAAATCTGAAGGTTATTCAACTGGTGTTGCTCTTCTAGATATTGAAAAAGCTTTTGACAGTGTTTGGCACAAAGGTTTAGTAGCTAAATTAGCTCGATTTGATTTTCCTGTATATCTCACCAAAATTATTCAAAATTATTTGACTAGCCGAACCTTACAAGTAAGCTATCAAAATTCATGCTCTGAAAGGACTCCCATTAGAGCTGGGGTCCCTCAGGGCAGTATACTTGGGCCGATTTTATACAATATTTTTACTTCTGATCTTCCTGATGTACCAGAAGGAAAGGGTAGAAGATTATTTGCTGATGATACTTTGCTTTCAGCCAAAGGTCGAAATTTACGGGTGGTACGCAGTAGATTGCAACAAAATTTAAATTCCTTTTTGAATTACTTGAAAATGTGGAAAATTTCTCCTAACGCTTCCAAAACTCAACTTATTTTATTTCCCCATAAGCCAAGAGCTCAATTTTTAAAACCTAATGAAAATCATTCCATAACTTTTAATGGGGTTTCATTAGAATGGTCTGATCACGTGAAGTACTTGGGACTCACACTTGATCGGAATCTTACTTTTAAAAATCACATTGAAGATATTCAATCTAAATGTAATAAATACACTAAATCTCTTTATTCTCTCATCAACAGGAAATCCCGCCTCTGCCTGAGGAATAAGATGCTGATATATAAACAAGTTTTCCGACCAGCGATAATGTATGCAGTTCCGATTTGGTCTAGCTGCTGCACGACGAGGAAAAAAGCCATCCAGAGGATTCAGAACAAGGTTCTGAAAATGATTTTGCGGCTTCCACCTTGGCACAGCACCGAAGATCTTCATCACACTTCCATCTGTACCGTTGAGCCGTCAACACGTACGCCGGAGCATCGTATCGTTGCTGTGTACCTGCAGGAACATTTTACATTATTTATTTTTTCCTTACCTGTATTTCAATCAGCACTTTTCAGTGCTAAAATTATTTTCATTTTCTTTTATTCATATTTTCTCTTTTCTTTCCAGCATGGGGAAGTCTTCGGCCGGCTCAAGGGCCGGAAGAAAAAGGATTGCTGAACCTAATCCAGGGCCATCTGCCAAAAAAGTTGAAATTTCCAATTCATTCGATGTCCTTCATAACATCGGTGATGAGGAAATATTCATATTTAATTCTGATAAGAGTACTAAGAAACCTTCTTCTTCTTATACTCTTAAAAACGAAAAGATTCCACCAATAACGGTCACGATTCCTGACTTCAATGCCTTTCGAAAAGAAATCGTCACTTCCGTCAAGGATGTGAAGATTTCTTTTCAGATCGGTCGAAGGGGAACTGCTCGTATATTGGCGGAATCTTTTAATGATTTTCAAAAAATTTTAAATTATTTGAATAATAAAAAACACCAATTTTTTACGTACGACACTAGAGGTGATCGTCCTTTTAAAGTTGTACTTCGTGGTCTCACCGGCGATCAGACACCGGATGAGATCACAAATGAATTAAATTCTTTGTTAGGTTTTTCTCCAATTCAAGTAATTCAAATGAGGAAAAGAACCAACACGAATAATACCAGTAGTGTTGGTTTTGCTCCTGAACTTTATTTGATCCATTTTAAAAAGGATCAGGTTAATAATTTGAAAATTTTGGAAAAGGCTCGTCTAATGTTTCATTGTCGAGTAAAATTTGAACCTTTTCGTAAATCCCATACCAATTTTTTACAAAATATTACGCAATGTCGTCGTTGTCAAGCTTTTTGTCATGGCACTAAAAATTGTAGAATGAATGCCAGATGCATGTTTTGCGGCTCATTCGATCATGAAAAATCTAAATGCCTTTTTGGTGGTGATAAGCCAAAAACAGAATTTTTTAAGTGTGCGAATTGCGCAGGTAATCATTCCTCGAATTCTCTAGATTGTCCCGTTAGGGCAAAAATTGTTGCTTCTAGGAAAAACCCCAAAGTTTCCAGAAAAGTTTCTTCTCCTCCTTCCTCTTTTTCGTCTACACACGTCAGACCGGCAAACAACCTGCCTGTTCGCAGTCAGCCTCGGCCTACATTGGAATCACGGCTGGGTAATACCCGAAGTGATTTTAATGTTACCTGGGCTGATTCTGCGCCACAGACTCGTTGTTTATCGTTCTCAGAGGTGGTTGAAAATGGGTTTCCCTCTTCAGGTTTAACTAATAAAAATGGGAAAAAACCAAGTCTCAACGTTCATGCGAAGGCTTGGGAAAATCCCCGAAATTCAAATACTTTTTCTTCTCCTTCCTCTTCTGATTCTAACAATTTTGTTGATTTGGGTGAGATTACTGAGGAAAAATTAAAATTTTTGCATCAAAATTTAATGGAAATGATGCAACTTATGTTGAAAGCAAATTCAATGTTTGAAGCTTTCCAAACTTCTTTTAATTATGCTAACAAAATTATTATGACTTTACGATTCCCTCATGGATCCAAATAGATGTTTAAATATTATGAATTGGAACGCTAGATCTTTGCTGGCTAACCAAGACGAGTTCTTTTTATTTTTGAAAACTCAAAACATACATATTGCTGCCATCACTGAAACTTTTTTAAAGCCAGACAATAACTTGAAAAGCAATGCTTTCTTTAAAATTTTACGAAATGATCGACTTGATCGACAAGGTGGGGGTGTAGCTATTGTCATCAATAGTCGTCTCAAATTTAGACTTCTTCCTTCTTTCAATACAAAAGTCTTAGAAACAATTGGAATTGAATTAGAAACTTCTATGGGGAAAATTATAATTGTTGCCGCATATTTGCCTTTTCAATGTAGCGGTGAACAGAAAAATTTGTTGAAGGGAGATTTACAAAAACTCACCAGAAATAAATCTAAATTTTTTATTATTGGTGACTTTAATGCAAAACACCGATCTTGGAATAATATTTCATCAAATTCTAATGGGAATATTTTATTTAATGATTGCTCTGCTGGATATTATACTGTTGAATATCCTAATGGGCATACTTGTTTCTCTTCGATTAGAAATCCTTCCACAATTGATTTGGTTCTAACGGATTTAGGCGAGCATTGTAGTGAATTAGTTACTCATGCGGACCTCGATTCAGACCACCTTCCAGTAACATTTTCTTTATCCCAAAGTCCCATTGAAAACCCTTTAAAATCAACTTTTAATTTTCAAAAGGCTAACTGGGAGCGATATATGAATTTTATTGAACGTAATTTAGATGTAAACGTTCCATTGAATTCAATAGAAGATATTGATTTGGCTGTAGAAAATTTGACAACTTCAATAGTCATTGCTAGAGCCGCTTCAATACCTAAAGTTAAACATAAATTTAATCAACCTTTAATTGATGATGATCTTCAGTTTTTGATACGACTGAAAAACATTCGTCGACGCCAATTTCAACGAACTAGGGATCCTTATTTGAAATTAATTTATTGCGACCTTCAAAAAGAGATCAAACGTCGTTTAAATTTCATTCGTAATGAAAATTTTGCTAAAGCAGTAGAGGACATAAAACCCTACTCAAAGCCATTTTGGAAATCAACTAAAATTCTAAAAAAGCCCCAGAAGCCAATTCCTACTTTGAAAGATGGGGATAAACTTCTTTTAACTAATTCAGAAAAAGCTCAAAAATTAGCCCAACAATTTGAGTCTGCTCATGATTTTAATTTAAACGTTGTAAGTCCAATTGATGCTCAAATTTCCCTAGAATTTGATGATATTCTTTCTAAGCAAATTGTGTTTGAAAGTTCTTGTGAGACAAATATTGATGAACTTAAATTGATTTTCAAAAAATTTAAAAATATGAAAGCCCCGGGGGAAGATGGGATTTTCTATATTCTTATTAAAAAGTTGCCTGAAAGCACTTTAAATTTTTTAGTTAAAATCTTCAATAAATGTTTTCACTTGGCTTATTTTCCCAATAAATGGAAAAATGCCAAAGTAACTCCAATTTTGAAACCTGGAAAAAGTGCTTCAGAGCCTTCAAGTTATCGACCAATTAGTTTACTCCCTTCTTTAAGTAAACTATTTGAGAGAGTTATTTTGAATAGAATGATGATTCACATTAATCAGAATTCTATTTTCCCTGATGAACAATTTGGTTTTCGTCATGGACATTCTACTACACATCAACTTTTGAGTGTAACTAATATGATTAACGCTAGCAAATCTGAGGGTTATTCAACTGGTGTTGCTCTTCTTGATATTGAAAAAGCTTTTGACAGTGTTTGGCACAAAGGTTTAGTAGCTAAATTAGCTCGATTTGATTTTCCTGTATATCTCACCAAAATTATTCAAAATTATTTGACTAGCCGAACTTTGCAAGTAAGCTATCAAAATTCATGCTCTGAAAGGATACCCATTAGAGCTGGTGTCCCTCAGGGTAGTATACTTGGGCCTATTTTATACAATATTTTTACTTCTGATCTTCCTGATGTCCCAGAAGGAAAAGGTAGAAGATTATTTGCTGACGATACTTTGCTTTCAGCCAAAGGTCGAAATTTACGGGTGGTACGCAGTAGATTGCAACAAAATTTAAATTCCTTTTTGAATTACTTGAAAATGTGGAAAATTTCTCCTAACGCTTCCAAAACTCAACTTATTTTATTTCCCCATAAGCCAAGAGCAAATTTTTTAAAACCTAATGAAAATCATTCCATAACTTTTAATGGGGTTTCTTTAGAATGGACTGATCACGTGAAGTACTTGGGACTCACACTTGATCGGAATCTTTCTTTTAAGAATCACATTGAAGATATTCAATCTAAATGTAATAAATACACTAAATCTCTTTATTCTCTCATCAACAGGAAATCCCGACTTTGCCTGAAGAATAAGATGCTTATTTACAAGCAAGTCTTCCGACCAGCGATAATGTATGCAGTTCCGATTTGGTCTAGCTGCTGCGCGACGAGGAAGAAAGCCATCCAGAGGATTCAGAACAAGGTTCTGAAAATGATTTTGCGGCTTCCACCTTGGCACAGCACCGAAGATCTTCATCGGATTGCAGGCATTGAATCTATCGAAGAGATGGCCAACAAAATCATCTCCAACTTCAGAGACAAATCGATGCAGTCTTCCATCGCAGAGATTCGCTCTCTCTACAATTAGTTTAATTTTAGGATAGCTTTAGTTTTTAGTTTAAAATATTTTTTTTTTCACTACAGGATGTTCTCCTTTATAAAAATGCTTGATTGTGCTCAGCAAATTTAATTCGAATAAATAAATTTTAGTGAATATTAAACTATAGGGCTCTGAAAGTTCATTATTGAACTGAACACCTAATTTAATGTATTAATGTAATATAAATGTAATGATGAATTGGTACTAATAAAGATATATTAAAAAAAAAAAAAAAAAAAACCGAAGATCTTCATCGGATTGCAGGCATTGAATCGATCGAAGAGATGGCCAACAAAATCATCTCCAACTTCAGAGGCAAATCGATGCAGTCTTCCATCGCAGAGATTCGTTCTCTCTATAATTAGTTTTAATTTAGGATAGTTTTAGTTTTTAGTAGTAAGTTTAAAATATTTTTTGACATTACAGGATGTTCTCCTACATAAAAATACTTGATTGCACTCAGCAAAATTAATGCAAATAAATAAATTATAGTGATTAATAAACTATAGGGCTCTGGACAGTTCATCATTGAACTGAACACCTAATTTAATGTAATAATGTAATATAAATGTAATGATGAATTGGTACAAATAAAGACATATTTAAAAAAAAAAAGGCCAAAAGTCTGAAATCATCACGAGCACTCTCGTCAAGCGAAATCCGCCGGCGAAACGCAAACTTGCAACTGAGACAGACACTGCAAAAGGAACCAAGACGACAATGAAGGAAAAGCCTCCTAAAGGCTCTGAGGCTCCAAAAAAAGCAAAGAGACCACGAAAGGCAAAGCCTGCCCAAAGCTCTTTTACCTTTGTTCGATTTGATTTTATAAGAGAATCCTTATGATTTAAGTTTTTAACCCATGGAATATCAATTCACTGTTTTATTTGAACTATTGTTTATGAAATAAAGGTTTTGTTTTGGTTAATAAACGATTATAATGATTCAAAACCTCATTTACACCGGACCAGAATGGTATACAATGAGCTTATTTTATGCGTACTCTTGGGCCAACCTAATGCGTACTCTTGCCCCACCTCATGCGTACTCTTGCCCCACTGGTGGGGTAAGTGTACGTTTTGGTAGTTTTTGAAAAATATGATTTTTTATCAATATTTACAAACGTTATCAAAACTTTTTGCGTCATACAATCAAGGTAAAGAGCCTTACTTTAACTTGGTTTAATTACTATGATCAATACTTTTTTCTTTGAAGAGATACAATAAGTACACAACTAAGTGCGTACTCTTGCCCCACTTTACTCTACGTGATTTTTAAGTGAGTTCAACATGATGTGATAATAAAAGATTGGTGAAAGTGATGAAATTGCTATAACTTTTAAACCGTTGGGTAGAATTAAATGAAAATTTGGGTGGACATAGTTCAAAGTGCATTGTTTACATCCTGCAAGTTTTAAAACTCGCGGAAATGGAGTCGAAAGAACAGCTCGAGCGTGATAAAATCTTGCGCATTCATTTATGCGGTGATTAAGCGGTTCGAGGAACGATTGACCACCGATCGGAAGCCCAGAAGTGAAGGAAAAAGTATTCCGTACGACACCAAAAATCACAACCGCGTAGTTGGGGCCTTCAACCGAAACCCGAACGCTTTTGTTTGGGATGTGGCTAAAAAGCTGCACCTAAACCGAAGATTTGTCCAGAAGGCCAAAACTAAGGCTGGTTTTCGAATGTTCAAGGTACAAAAGGCCCCTAATCGCGACGAGAAGCAGAACGAGTCCGCCGAAACTCGTGCCAGGAAATTTTACCTCAACATGCTGACGAAAGTTGACGGACGACGAAACATATGTAAAGGCCGACTTAAAACAGATCCCCGGCAACCTGTTTTTCATGGCCAAGGATAAGTTCAGCGTTCCTGAGCATGTCCGCACTCAGAAGATGTCCTTATTTGCGAATAAATTCCTGGTTTGGCAAGCTATCTGCACGTGCGGGAAGCGAAGCGCACCTTTCGTGACCCAGGACACGATGAAAGGACAGGTGTACATGAAAGAGTGCCCTCATAAGCTGCTTCTTCTCCTGAAGGCCCACAACGTCCCAACAATCTTCTGGCTGGATTTGGCCTCATTCCACTACTCTAAGGACGTGCTGAAGTGGTATGCAAACAATAAGGTCAATTTCGTGCCGAAAAATGTTCAACCCTCCCAACACTCCGGAGCTCCGCCCCATCGAGAAGCACTAGGCGATTATGAAGCAGCACCTTCTTAAACGACCTAAGGTAGTGAAGACAGTCGAGGAACTGAAGAAAGTATGGGTTTACATGCAAAAAACGATTGATTCACAGGTTGTGCAGAATCTAATGGCCGGGGTTAAGGCCAAGGTGCGGGCATTTGCGTATGGACTGTGAATTAAATACGAGTAAATTGTAAAATTAAGTTTAATAGTTATTTTTCAATCCCTGAAAATTTGATGGCAATCGGTTGAAAACTCGAATTTTGCGAATCAATTTTGTGTATGGCAATTTCATCGTGGACACCCTTTATCACAAAAAAAAACTGCAACATTCATATTCCGGGCCTGGTGCGATTAGGTTACCCTGTGGAAATGTAAAAAAAGTTTAATAAATAAAAATGAATTTTCTGAAAAGTAAATAAGTTACCTGTCCCGGATTAGTCGAGAATTCGTTATTTTATAGTCCCTGGAGGGCACACGCATTAATTTAATTCGTTAGGACAGTGGTTTTCAAACTTTTTTCACTCACCGCCCCCTTTTGTAATATTTTCGAGGTCAACGCCCCCATGAGCAAATTTTCAGAAAATCTATTGAAAAAAAAAGAAAATCTGGATCGTTGAAAAACCATTAGCTTTTGGCTTGATGTTGTTGGAAGGCTTAACTTAAAACTCATTAAAATTTATATGTGGGTGCCTAACAAAGCTACCGAAATCACTGAAAAATCTGTAATTTCACAGAATTTTGAACAAATTTTCATCACAGAATCTGTGTCACAGAACACAGAATATTGAAAAATTCACAGATTTCACAAAGTTTTTGAATTTTAAATGGATTTTCAAAATAATGATTTTTTGGCCATCATGGCCATTTTCAATGAAATTTAATGAAAAAGTATCACAGAAAACCATCTCAGAATTTTTGGTTAAAATCACAGAAACTCAGATTTTTTTTCCTCGAAAACACAGATTTTTTTTTTGGCAACCTTGATGCCTAATCGGGATAGAGCACGGCACTCTTCCAAATAAATAAATTTCAAATCAAATAAAATCTATATGAGGCCCTTAGAGCCAAAGGGGAAGGGGACATTATAAGGTGTTATAAGTTTAAAAATAATCGATTTTGATTGAATAATGTCAAACGATTCTTTATATTTCGAAATATATTTCATGATTTTTCAGATGTTTAGAATTTTATTTACATAATATTTTGTTCGAAAGAAAAATGCGTAATTTTTGAAAAATATATGGAAAATGACCAAACATAACAACTTGAAAGCATGTTTTCTCGAAATTAGCTTTTATGAACTTATACCTTTTTGGCCCCAAGGGCCTCATAATGCTTCAACCCTCAGTAAACAATTAATTCTTTGTAAAATTTCCAGGACACTTACTTAAACTGATTAATTAGTTTGTTTTAATATCAAATCATACATCTTTAATTTTGCTTAACACAATTTTCTATTCACGATTAATTTACATTAGTTTTGAAGACTAAATTGCATTATTGAATACAAATTAAATACTGTCAGGCCCGTAAAATAAGGTAAGAATAGTATTACTTCTTGATATCTGAATTTGAGTCCTGTTCTAAGTTATGCAGCATTCACGGGTTTTAAAGTTTAAATTAGATTCTAATAACTGAATCCAGGTAAAGTTAGTGATAACCGAATAGATTAAAAGTTTATCCATGGCAAATAGCACAATTGATTTTTACATTGGTTGAAATTGAGATGAACAAATAAGAACATAAAATAAAAATTCTCTTATCTATAACTATTCTTACATATATTCTTTCAAGAAAATCACATTTAATCACAGATGACCCCTTTTTATACAAATTTTTTCGAAGGTATTTTCTGTTTAGCAGATTTTCTGAGACAATACAATTTAAAAATTATCAAGCATTTTCATCTAAAATTATTCTCGTTTTAGTTAAACCCAAAATAATCTTACAAAACATTATAAACATGTAGAGCGTATACAAAATCAGTGACAATTTAAAAAAATGTTTTAGTTACATTTAAAAATAATTATTGAGAAACTGGAACAAAAATTGGTTTGCTGCTCTGTGATCTTACAAATATTTTAGTCTTCAACCTGATGTCTAGTGTTCTAACGTAATTTCATTTTTTGCGTCAAACTTGCTCATTGTTTTTCAAATCTATGTGTTCTCGTGATTTGTGAAAATATGAATTACAACCTCACCGCCCCCTGAGCCCTTCCAACGCCCCCCAAATTCCAACATTGAGCTCACCGCCCCCTTGGAAGCTCTCAACGCCCCCAAGGGGGCGGTAGGGACCACTTTGAAAACCACTGCGTTAGGATGTCCGGAAACCTAAAAAAAACCTAACGCAAAGGGATGTTCCGTGACTTGAAAAAAAATTCTTTCTTTAAAAATTTTAATTTCACTGTTCAAATCAACGGCCACGAGTCCCGAATATTGTCACAATTCACCTTCCAAATAATCCTGAGGCCACTGACAGAAATCGTAGTTTTCGGTGTAATTCTAGCGAAAACTAAACAAAACTTCCTCAAACATTTCTCCCATAACGAACAAAGTCAGGTAACTAATCTTTCCTTATAAGAATTTGAGTTAAAAAAAATACTCTAAACCGATTTAGAGCACTAACTTAGATTTCACGTAAAATTCGTGAGGCAATTATGAGAAAGTAAAGTAGTTACTACCAGGGCGCACTTGAAACACTGTGGTTACTACAAGATTCACGCAAAATCCATATTATGCAACAATATTTTAGTTTACGTAAAAAATCCTAAAAAATAATTTCTAAATGATTTTGCGTGTTTAGATCTGTTTATAATTAAAATTCCAGTAAAAAAAACCTCATTTCCACTCACAGAAGGACGAATTAACAAGGGCCAACATCAAGGAGCACAGTAAATTTTAGCAAATGTGCTTTCATCGTGAATATTTACAACATTTTTTAACTATGAAAACGTAAAATGTACTTTTGTCCACGTTTTTTCCTCCCTATGTTCCAGTTGTCTCTGCGTCCAATACTGCACAGTGGGCCCACAGCCAAGTTAACCCTCCGTGTCATAAAGAAATAAATTTGCAACAAATAATGTATGGAAAAAGTGAAAAATCGTAGTTTAATTAATTTTTTTTTCTTGATGTACTCATCAT
Organism: Uranotaenia lowii; assembly: GCF_029784155.1. Classification (NCBI taxonomy): domain Eukaryota; kingdom Metazoa; phylum Arthropoda; class Insecta; order Diptera; family Culicidae; genus Uranotaenia; species Uranotaenia lowii. The sequence continues at coordinate 100,863,706 of NC_073693.1, read as the reverse complement.
TTGCAACAGTAAAAAATGATTTTTAAGAAAAAATGAAAAAAATCATTAAATAAAGGGTTAAGATGAGTAGTAAATGTACTTTTACTACTCACCGGTATGCTAACAAGATCTGGCTGTGTTTGTATCATAAATATAATAATTTGTTTATTTGAAACGCTGATTTTAAGGAGCCAAACTCTCGGTATTGTATTTACAATTTATTACTTTACACTAACATAGTGAGGGTAGAAAAAAGAAGTCTAGGTCTTCTGCAGCCAACACATTCCCCATTGGAACGACAGATAGTTTCCCTCGGGCCCAAAGGTAATCAATTAAATCTTTTCTGGCGATAAGCTGGTCCTCACAAGACCAAACAATATGTTCGATGTCGTAGTAACCGTTTTAGAGCACCTGTATCCGTGGTCCAAACAACCGGTTTAGACCCAACTTCCGACCAAAGCAACCGCATCCGTGATCCTTTATACCAGTTTCAACTCAACTTTTGTTTTAGCACCAGTATAAGGATTGCCCCAAAACTGTTGAGATTTGGACCCAATCTGACGCAGTTCATGATCTCACACCTGATGAGGACCCGGAGAGATAATGAATTAAACCTATCTCTCAGTAGGAGTACGCCTGCCAAAAATCAAAACAGATTGGTAATGAAAACATTGACTTAAGAAAACATAGGTATTGAGTGTTTAAATACCCACTTACGAAATAATGTACGCTTGGAGATCTGGAGACAGAAGTTAGATAAACTTTTCCCCATCCTTTTATTCTTTCATTTATAATTCCTCCCATGAATGGTAGTCAATAAGCTTAGTTAATTAAGGTAGATATAGTGCCTGAGCACTCGTGTGTGTGCACTTTTTACTCAACTAAAGATCTACCACAGTTATTGCACTTATACGGTTAATATTCGCTAAGACTTGTTTTTTTTTTCTCAAAGCAACTACATGGGGTGTGTTTCACTCTAGCCGACCTCCGCGCACAGGTGGTTCCATAGTGTAGCGGTTATCACGTCTGCTTTACACGCAGAAGGTCTCCAGTTCGATCCTGGATGGAACCAAATCTTTTTTGATTTTTTAATCTTTCTTGTGTTTGAACTTTTGAGCATTTCTGAAGTTTGATATTTTGATCCAAAGCACAAAGCCGTCAAGAGAAGAAACGGGCTAAATTTCGTCAGTGTTATGTTATGCTCAGAATTTCAGTTGAGCAGATATTATTTTCTCATCACTTCGAGCCGCGCCGTTCAAATAAATCACCCAACATCATGAGACTGTTAACTCAATAATTGATATGAACAAATTAAAATGCTCCTACAAGGCAATCAATATTATTTTTCACTACCCTTGGTGTTCACACATTCGGCTTTTAAGGCCTTTAGTCACACAGTGAGATTGATACACCATGTAAGCATTTCGAATGCAAAAAATGGAACTGCTTTAAGGGGGGGGGTAGGGTCTAACACTTTCAAAAAATCGATTTTTTTATTTTTTTATTTCCTTATTGGAAAACATTTCAAGAATGTTGTGTCAAATTTTCAAGTCAATTGAAGCAAAACTGTAGAAGTTATAGGCCTTTATCTCCTCCTATCTAATACTGCAAGAAAGCAAGAGCAGAAACTTCAAACGCGTTTTTCTCGAAAGCACATTTTTGAAGTCCGTGGACATCGTCATTTGAAAACTACTTATCCGATTCTTTTCAAATTTGGAACATGTTTTCTACATATAAAATACCAGACCCCAACGTTTTTCTTTTTCGATTTTTTTACTTTGGGGAGATTTTACAGGTGAAAAATGGCGGATTTTTAGGTGAAAAATCGTAGTTTTCACTTCAAACAGCCACAAAAATTTCATAAAAATATTTTTAAGTTAAATAAAAACGTTGGGGTCCAGAAAAACATCTATTAAAAATATTTTGCTCTGATTTTTTGACTTCAGATGATTCTGTGCTGAGATACAGTGTCCACCGCAAATCTTGTTTTCTAAAAGGCATCCTCGAAAATGCTCCGTCACCGGCTCATTTTTCAATATTTTTCTACGAAAAAATTACTAAATGTTCTTTAAACAATGCTTTGTATAATGCAAAAAATTTGAATACATTTGTTTAAACGATAGCTCTAGAAAAAAATCGTGAAAATGGTGTTTTTTTTATACCCTTTAGACCCTACCCCCCCCCTTAACTGTACCAAAATTCAAAAGAAAATTCGGTTTGATAGTAAACAACGAAATGATTGATTTTTAGTCATTTTAACTGCTTCCTTAACAATGTTAGTTTCAAACTTTATTCGTAAATTAACGATGATTTTTCTATTTCTGGTTACATCATGGAGGATCTTAAAAAATAGTTACATTATTTTCAAAATTCTGAACACTGAAATTTCTGAAATTTGAATGAAAATCTATTTTACATTAAACTTTCTTACACCCATGTGTGCTCCAAATTTTTCTCTGAAGATCTGATACCAATACCTTTCCTGTTTAAATACATTTGTTCGCCGTAACAAAAAAAAAGTGCAACAAGGGCGGATAGTTTTTCATGACCATATTGGGAGCAGTTTTTCTTCCAAACTTGGATTAAAACATTGATGTTCGATGTAGGCATACACATATCGAGCTATATGGGTGTTAACGAGCATCGAGTTATGAAATCCGGCCTTCTTTCGACGAGCCGATGATTGATCCCTCGTCTAATTGGTTTGGGGTACTCTGGAGCAATGTGTTCCATTGTTACCATTTTTATCATCTCTCCGTGTCTAAAAGTATGAGCCGTTTTGAATAATAATTTAACACGGTAACCGTGGTAACCTATAAACAGGTTTATGACTTCTGTTTTAAGCTTAAATAAACTTTTATCTACGTTTCAAGTATAAAACGTCTAAGAATGGCGAAAAAACAGGAGAAACTAAGCATCTTGAAGACCAAGGTCGTGTTCCTGCAGTGAAAGAAGGAGTGATGCGAAATAACAATGTAAACAGTAAACTTCAAATCACTTTTGTTCGAATTTTCAAAAAAAAAACTCATTGGGATTTTTTACAGTGTTTTTTTGGTAGTGCAACTAAATTAGGGACAGCTTTGCTTTTACCAGAGATTCCTTAGCCAAGAAATTCAAGAAACCCCTCCCCATGGTCAGATGTTACTGAAATTTGGCATTCGACCTTCTGGTCAGTTATCAATCTCATTTAGCTTCGAGCGAGTGAGATTTATCATGTTTAATTCTTCCTACATTAAGATTGATACACTGCGGTCGTTAAATTATTCAATTGAATGCAAATATTACTGTTTCAATAAAATAACCATCACTTCTTCAATTTTCAACCGATTTTGAAAAAAAGCTTCCTGAAATCTTTGTTTTGGATTGAAAATTAAGATCCTAAGATCCACAGTAAATCAGATTTTTTAAATGTTACCATCGAGCCTAAAACTGCCGATAAAACAAAATATTCTCTAAAAAAGGACATTTTTCATTATTTTTCTATCACAATTTCACTAATATCAACAATACTGTCCATCATACGCAAAACTTAAGTTCAGATGATCGATCGCAAATTTGTTTACCTTTAATATGAAAATAATAGATTGAAAATTAATGTTATGCAGTCCGAGATATTTAAATATAAGTACAAGTACTATTTTTTATTTTTTCTAAAGCTCATATTTGGAGCATAACTCAAAAACTGTTCTACTGAGATTTTTTTGGATTTCATTTTTGTAATCAGCGCTCGTTTTCACATTAAAAAGTTATCTTCAGGTTACTTAGTTCAAAAATGCTGTAGACTAGTGTAGTTAATGTTTAAAACGCTTCAGTAGATAAAGAAAAACGGTCGAATGAAAAGACATGAAGGATTTTAACTAAAAAGGCAATGAAACTCATGCTGAACTGGCAGCTCCGGTAAAGCTCTTAGCACATAAAACTTATCTGAAATCTCTATATAGAGTCTATTACTTCAGGGTATCTTGAAACAATTTGTAAATTTATTTTTCTAGATGACTGTAATTTGTAATTCTAATTAATTTGATTCCTTTCTCATTTCAGGTAAGTTTCTCGATACTCCCAATAACTTCCGGCGGCTTGAATCCAAGATTTGAATGTATAGAGGTACTTCGATAAATATGTAAATTACTTCTACAGGTAAGTGCCTCTTCTAAAGTTTTCTTTAAAATTCTGGATTGTTTGAAATTTGAATGATTATTTTTCAGTATTTTTAAGCGATCAGATATCTTGCGTAACATTTGAAAAAGACAAAACTAGCAGTTGACTCGAAAAAAAATCAACCACGTTTTGCTCATGCTGTCTACAAAATAGGGTTGGTCGATCTTCAAATTTTTGTTTTTTAGATCTATTCTTCGACCTAGAAAAAATGTATTGAATCGGTTTATTTTCGAATCGATCTTTCGATCTTTTTTCACGTTGATCTGGAGATATTTAGAAACGAGTATTTTGAGTACTGATTAAATGTCTTGAATTGAAATCTGTTTTGCTTTTTGTCGGAATCGGTACTCAGGATTAGATTAGCTTTGGTAGAAGTTTTATCCGTGGAGTTCAATATATTGAGTAAAGTACACAATGAGACGGTTTTTCGTTGAACTATAACTTTAATCATTAGAAAATCAGCAGTGGTCAATTTTGATGAAATTACGTTCAATGTGATGCAGAACATGTTGTTTAAAAATGCTGAAGAGATGAGCTTGATAGACGCAAGATGAGAAAAGTTATCATCAGAATTGTTAGGGACTGCTGGTGTCTTCACTCACCCGGCTTTATGGTTGAAATGGGGACGGTAGGTTTTTACCTTTGCTCTCTCAAGAAATTTATAACAAACTTATGTTTTTTTGGTCGAATACGTTTCTTGAACAGTCCAAAATTAAAAAAGGGCATGGTGCTAAGGCATCTTTTAATGATTATTGTGGGTAATTTATGTTGCAACACACTAGAACCGATTTTGTCGAAATTATATACTTATTCCAGAACAAACAAGTAATTTTCCCAACTTTTCATCATCGAAATGCTAAATGCTAAATTGTATTGGATGACGGAAATAAAATTGAAAAATGAGTAAACATCAAGTCTGAATAAAGCTGTCCCACTTAGAGTTTGAAGACAAAAATTTTAGTGTTTTGCAAAAAATCTCTTTTTCTTCATTTAAAACCGCCATTTCTTTTCCAAACTTATTATTATAAGGATTGTTCCAACGCAGAATTTGTCGTCAAGAGCAAGCTTGTTTACGAGAAAATTGCAAATGAAAATTATGCACTTCAATTCGACATCGAAGTAAAAAGTCGAAAGTAAACAAAACGACGCTGTAAGGCTGTAAGCATCCGTTATAGACGTAAACGTGTCTTTTTTTACAGTTCATGGATAATTTACAAGTAAATTTAACATTCTGCATTAAAAGTTTGAAAAAATAGTACACACTATTGTTTGAATAGCCATCGTCACCACTTACCCCGAGTCTCCACTCACTCCGGTGTACCTTACATTGAAGCGCTATTAAAATTTTCTTTCCATATGTAGCAGTTCCCTCTTTTTACTAATGGAAAAGATCGATTAATCGAAGATCGATCTTCAAGCTCTGATTTTTTAGACGGATCGATCCCAGGACTCTCCATCTGAATCGACCTTGGAGTTTTTTTTTCTGGAGATCGAACAATCCTATTTACAGTGTCATTCGATACCAGTTTCTCAGTTTTTTTTTCTATTTTCTTAACATGTCCTTCTCGTCTTTGACTGTTTTCTTGCTCTTCCGAAGTTCCCGCTTCGTTATTGTCCAGTACTGCTCCACCGGGCGCAACTCCGGGGAGTTTGGCGGGTTCACGTCCTTTGGAACAAAATGGACAGAATTGGCCTCATACAATTCCAGGACACTTTTAAAATAGTGGCATGATGCCAAATCTGACCAAAATAGCAGAGTTTCGTCGTGCTGCTGCAAGAACGGCAAAATGCGATTTGCAGATCTCGTTATTTTCTGTGCCCTTTGTCACGAAAGGCTCCACCTCAGTCCGCAAGAGCAGATGGCTTGCCAAACGAGATATTTCTTCTTCTTCAATTTGTCGTGCACATCGAACTTGCTCTTGCCGGTAAAAAACTCCAACCCCGGAATTTTCTTAAAATCGGCTTTTATATACGTTTCGTCGTCCATATTTTGTCAACATCTTCTCGTAGAGTCCGTGCCCGAGTTTTAGCCGTCGATTGTTGCCACTCATCGCGATTTGGGAAGTTCTCTACCTTGTATGTACATTAGACTGCCCCAAATTTGTATGGGAAATTCAAAACCTGTGAAATGTTATGCGCTGCAGGCTGAAATTGATCCTAGTCCTAGTAAAAGATCTCATGCCAAATTTGGGCCAGATCGGATCACTGGAAGGGGTCGCTCAACGAGGCTGAAGTTTGTATGGGATTTTGAGACATTTTTATTTTTATTTATTTAATGTCTTTGATAGAAACCATACAGACATATCTTAAACTAAACATGAGTTGGACTTTGGACTGATTAAAATTAAAAATGTTAGACACTTCATTAAAAACACGACAACAATTATGCATAGGGTTATTTTGGGCAAAAACTGTGCGACTAGATGGAATCCACAAAAAGTTCTATTGACGAAGACGTCTCGCTGGAGCATGAATGTGGATGCTTTGTAGCAGTAGAGGACAGTCAATATTGTTCATCAACAAATCAAAAACAAACATTCTTTGGATGTATATTCGTCTGCGTCGCAGGGTCTCAAGAATTTTTAGATTGCATCTTTCGGCATACGGTGGCAGTCGAACGGCATCATTCCACGGCAGTCGACGGAGTGCAAATCGTAGGAACTTCTTTTGTACCCTTTCTAATCTTTCAGTATGTACTGTTTGATGCGGCGCCCAAACTACCACGGCGTATTCCAGAACGCTGCGCACCAAGGCGCAGTAAACCGCTTTAAGACAATATACATCCTCAAACTCAATAGTGTTTCTACGAATAAAGCCAAAAATGGCAAAGGCTTTTGCGGTTGTGGCGGCTATGTGTTCTGAAAAACTCAGTTTCTGATAAAAAATAACTCCGAGATCTTTAATCGAAACTACTCGTTCCATTTCTGCTGTGTCCATTTTGTAGGCAAAACGAAGTGGAGTTCTAGCTCTGCAGAAAGTTATGCATCGGCATTTACTGGCATTAGCTTCCATCCCATGAGACTTGCATCAGTCTAAAAGTGTCGAGATGTCGGCTTGAAGTGCTGCACAGTCCACTGGTGATTCGATTTTCCGATAAATCTTAAGGTCATCTGCGTACATCAATTTAGAGGATTGCAGTAAACAAGCAAGATCATTAACAAAAAGGATAAAGATTAGTGGTCCTATGTGGCTACCCTGGGGAACACCGGAAGGGACGTCAAATGGCTGAGATCTGATTCCTCGTAGATTCACAAATGCTCGTCGATTTGTCAAGTAGGAGTAGAGCCATTTTGTATACCATGACGGAAAGCCATAACGTTCTATTTTCCTGATGGCGATTTCATGTGGAACTTTATCAAATGCTTTTGAGAAATCTATGTAAATGGCATCTACTTGTTGCTTTTTGCTGATAGCGGTATGGAGTGTGGCAGAGTAGCTCATCAGATTCGAGACCGTTGACCTTTTTTTCATGAAACCATGTTGGTGTTCGGTTATTATTGGTTTAGCAGCGTTGTAAAGTCTCTCGTAGATAATTGACTCAAAAACCTTTGACAAGCAACAGAGAATCGAAATAGGTCTGTAGTTCTCCACGCTATGATTGTTTCCCGATTTGTGTATTGGTGTTATAGCGGCCGTCTTCCAAATGCTAGGGAAAATACCTTCGTTAAGTGACCGATTAAAAATGATTTGCAGTGGTTCGGCAAGTGATTCCGCAATGCCCAGTATAAGACACGGCGGAATGCTATCTGGACCTGGTCCTTTCGACGGATCGATAGTTTTCAGAGCTATCAAGACTTCATGCGGGGTTAGAAGCGGCTGAGGAAGGTTGATGTCAAATGCAGGCAATGTTGCGAAGTTTTCGTTAATAGCAGGTGGCATTTGTGTTGAATAAACGCTCTTAAAAAAATCTGCAAAAAGGTTTGTAGATTCACAGGCAGTTTCGGAGGAGCGCCCGTCAAACGATATTCGCGATGGAAAGCTGCTGGTACGACGTCTAGACTTGATAAATTTCCAGAATTCAGAAGGATTGCTTTTCACTTCCCTCTCCATATCATTGACGTATCTCCTGAAAAGAGTGTTGCATAACGCTGAGTAATCAGCTTCCGTTGATGCTAGATCGGCTTTATTTGCTGCTGTTTTATTCAAGAAGTATCGTTTGCGTATCTTGCGTAGCCTGTTTCTTAAACGACGAAGGTCGGCGTTCCACCAAGGTTGCTTGTACGACTGATGTTGGAAAGGTCGTTTCTTTGGAGTGTGAAGCGCGACTATTCTTACCAACTGTTCGTAGAAGATCGAGACAGCTTCATCGGGATAAAGGCTGCCAATAAGCTGTGACCAATCTATGGATGCTAGTGCTTCTATTACGAGGGGAAAATTACATCTTCTGAAATCGAGGTCGAGATGATATTCGTCTTCGATTACAACATTTTCTTCAAAGCAATCGAGTAAAATAACATGCGGTTGGTGATGGCGGTCAGTTGGCAAGATAGAATTCGGGGGATCCACAATCTCGGCTATCTCAGGTCTGTTTGTAAAGATCAAGTCAAGAACTCTACCGTTTGCGTTTTCTCTTGAGCACATTTGAGATAGTCCAGCAGCTAGAGTTGTTCGGGAGAAACATGAAAAACCAGTTTTTCATCAATAACTTTGGTTCCCGTCGGCCGATTTCTTTCAAAAACGGGGTTTCTTAAAGCCTAAGTTATGAAATAGATCCGAAGACTGCATTTCGATAAAATTTTTCCCAACTGCCGATGGAAATTCCAGGTGTTTGGAAAGAATTTGTTCTCTCGACTCGCGTTGGTTCACCACCATTTTCGTTGAATCGAAAAACACGGCTTCGAGTTTGACATCATGTAAACAATACATATCAATGAGAAAGTGTGCAAATTTCGGTGTGCAATCATGGTATAAAAGTTATGCCCTGTTGAATGTGTCGCAATAATATCGCCCTTGTTCGCCCTTTATTCTACATTTTCTCATTAATTTAATAAATTGAGGAGTTTTGCCCTTTTTCGATACCAGTTAAGCATGGATGTTTCGCCCAATTTTTGTATTGATTTTGAAGTTAATTTTTTTTTTGCTAGTTTCGATTATAGTCGTTTGAACATTTTTGTGTAATTCGCGACTTTATGTTAATGATGGTACAACTGTGTTCGAAGTTTACTCTTGAGCTCTCACTCAAGGACAACGGCTCAGGAGGTAACTGTTTTTTTAGTCACTCAGTTTCGCCTATTGGTCCTACACGAATAGAAGAATTAATCCCATTTTGAATAGGTGTAACTTTACGTTATCCAACGATAATGCTTCAACAGATAGTTTCGCCCAATTGAATTTTATAAATTACTAGCTGACCCGGTGTGCTTTGCTACACTTTTCAAAAACGAATGATATTTTCAGAAATTACTCAAAATTTTAATGTTTTGTTGGCATTGTTTCAAATAAAATAATTTATAAGTAACCGCCTTAAAATGAGAGCCACAGCTAGAGTTTCGAATCGCAACACAAAGATGACTAAAAGTAATTTTCTGAATCTTGATCAATAAATTTGCGTTAAAGATCTGATATTTTTAATCTGTTTCTTTAAGCTTCGCCCTGAAAAAGGAGGGTCTCAAATTAATCGTTCTCAAACTGATAAGAGAGCCCCTCCTGTCCTTCCCATCATCCCCTGCTGAATGGAGGTCGTGGTCTTTAATAGTCACCTCACTCCTCCTATGTACCTTCTCACTGAAAGGAGGATGGTATGTCAGATAATCATAGAATCATACAAAATTGATTTTCCATGTTAAGTTTTGTCCATTTCTCGGATATTGTAAAAAAAAGTTAAATATAAGATTTCCTCTTCCCTTCCTATATTCTCAATTCTATTCTCCTACTGCAAGAAAGGAATTGTTTCACATAGAAAAATTTCTCGTATTGAAATACCATCCCATGCCATTTTTTTTATTCGCGTAGTAAATTCTTGAGTTATGCATAAACTTGAAAGGAAGTACCATCCCGCTTCCGTTCTCCCCACTGAATGAAGGGATGAGAACTTAATATTCAAAAAAGTATTTTTCGTACTCAAATACTTTTTGATGCCAAATTTGGTTTCATTTGCCCGATAAATTCTCGAGTTATGCAAAAAATTTGTATGGAAGCTCCCCTTTTCCCCCTTTATATCTTTCCGCTGAAAAAAAGGTGGGGCTTCAATTAAGAATAGAAACATTTCTCATATCCAAATAACCTCACATGCCAACTATGTTTCCATTTGCTCGATCTCAAACAATTATTAGAACATGTCACGTTCCCAAATATCCGTTCATGCCAAATTTGATTCCATTTGCTTGATTAGTTTTTGAGTTATGTAAAAAATTAAAAAGACGGCCCTTCCCCTTTATATCTCCTCACTGGAAAGCGGGAGGAGTCTCAAATAATCATAGAAATATTTATCGTATCCAAATACCTTCCCATGCCGAATTTGGCTTCATTTCCTTTATTAGTTTTTGAGTTATGTAAAAAAATATGAAAGAGGCCCCACCCTCTTTCAACTGCAAAGAGGGAGGGGTCTCAAATATATATAGAAATATTTTTCATATCAAAATACCTTCCCATTCCAAATTTGGTTCCAATATCTTGAAAAGTTTTCGAGTTATATGAAAAATTGTAAGGTAGCCCCCTCCCCCTTTCCTATCACACCACTGAGAGGAGGGCGGGGTACCTAATATTCATTGAAATATTCCCCGTTTCCAAATACCACCCCATGCCAATTTTGATACCATTTGCTTGATTGATTCTCGAGTTATGCAAAAAATTGTCTTTTGTTTGGGAGGCCCCTCCCCCCCCTTCATGAGAGAGGGAGGGGTCCCAAACCACAATAGGAACCTTCCCCGGCCTCCAATACCCCCACATGCCAAGTTTCACGTAAATCGGTTCAGTAGTTTCTGAGTCTATAGGGAACAGACAGAAAGACAGACAGACAGATAGACAGACAGACAGAAATTCATTTTTATATATATAGATTCAAAAGTTTCGTTGAAAGTTTCACATATTTCTACTGTTTCCTTAGCAAACATTTGTTCCAATTATAATGATATAAAGTTTTGTTTCTTCCAGCACTCAAGCTAACTACTTATTATGTGGCTAGATATCATCTTTTCGAGCACCTTACACCAAACTACCCGCACGCGTTAAACTTCTGGCGCAGAGAGATCGTGATAGAAGATGGATTTTCATTCTTGATCGTTTTTCCCTTTTGTATGTACGACGGAACACCAGAACCCTGAGCTACTCAGCCAGCCAAGTCAGCCAAATCCAGATGTTATGATATCGCATACTGTTGTTGGCGCGTTTATGAGTAATGTGCATTGAGATGACTCCATCTCCGCGTCTTTGATCCGTACTGGATGGACACTTCGCACTCAATCGATTATTTGTATCGCCCCCAACAGCGGGAAACCTAAGCATGTATGATGGTGGTTCTCACTAAATGGATAAAAGCAAATAAGCAGTTAATCGACAGATTAGCCACTTGCCACTTGGACTGGGCCAAGTCGTGGTGCCATAAATCATAAGGTTAACGATGTAAAATTTAGGTTAACTTTTTCACTTTCCAGCCGATATGGGAATGAGTGATCATTAAGATATTTTACTCGATATGACAGCTGTGTGATGTTTTTTTGTTCTAACATTGTAGGTTTGAGAACATATTCATGCTTAGCTGTAAGTTAAGTGATTTTACATTTCAATGTTTAATTCTTAATTTCTTGATGCTACTGTCTGGTTAATCAACTCATAGGCCTTAAATCTTTTCTGATATCATCGATGGAAGAATTTACGTTTTTTCCCACTTTGGAACCACATCACTTCATAAAACAAAAGCCAATTTCAATTAAACATCCGGTTTCCAATACATGACACTTACATTGAACATTTCCGGCAGAGCCTCATTAACATCGAACAAATTATTCTGACACGATGAAAATAACGAAAACATGCTCACGACAAAGACAGTTTTCTTCAAGCTGGGCCATAAATCAAAGGCGAATCTTCCTGTTTCATAATATTCTCATGCGTTGATGAACCGCTACCGATCACTCCGATGATGGTCCCATAAATCAACCCTGCTACCGAATGAGTCCCCCTCTCCCCTTTCCCTGGCAGCGACAATCTTAGCTGTCATAAATATTAGTACAATGTTGCAACGGGCTTCCTTCAGGTTGGTTAATCTACCGGCCAAAAAAGCCATAAAAACCAGCTCTGCTCGGAAAATTTCCATATAATAATGATTATTATGACGGATGAAGGCTACCGAACACACGGAAAATCTAACACTCTGCTCAAAGGTGGAAAAACGCTTTTCCCCGTTTTCGCAAAACGCACGATGCTACCTAGCGGAATACGTGAAGAAAATGATGATATCAATCTCAGAACGCTTAGTTAAGATAACGATCTACCACGTAGTAACGATTCTATGTGTGTCTTGTTTGATTGTTGGATGATAGAAAAAAACGATTCGATTGTTTGCAACGTCAAAGGTTAACATGCGATACCTAACTGTTCGATTTCGCGCTTCGATATCCGTCATCAAACCGAGCCTATCACTTAAAACTGGTATTGTTCATATTTTCCGATATGGCTAATAAACTTGGCATTACTTAGGAACGTTTGTCAATAAACAAATCTCGGAAGCTGATATGTTCCCGAGGACAAAATAGACAAACTGATATGTTTCCTACGAGTTTTATTCATTGGAAACATTCAGTTTTACATGTTTTCTCATGTTTGTGTCTTCTGGCCGGAACGTTCTTATGATAACTGCTATAAAACCTCAAAAGCTACAGCATTACAAAAAACTGTGTTTCAGGGCCGGATTAAGCCTTCGGGGGGATCGGGAAATTTTTCTCGGAGGGCCCCTATAATTGCCACCTCAGCGAATACATACATAACATTTTAAACGTGCAAAGGAAGTGGAAATAAGTTCATAATTCAAAAGCGAACTATTTTTCATGGATTCTGAGCTTCTAAATTGTCTTGAGTCTCAACGTAACTTAAAGGTTTGTAGGTTGAAGGAGCCACCTTAAAATAGGAGGGATCTTCAATACAATTTATAAAGCCTTTAAATTAAAAAAATAATCGCCCCTTTTGATGCGGGAGGAGTCAAACAGGCGAATTTGCACATAATCAAAAAGTGTGTCAAACTTTATTAAAACACTAAGACATTGGTTTTGTTAATGATGTTATGTTACATTTATTGAATACTAGCTGATCCCATACGAAGTCCGTTTTGCTTTCAATTTATAATATGTCATGTTCAGTTTGAATAAATGTCAATTAACAGGCATTTTCCAGATGCAATTCCGAATGCCTTTTTAAGCAATAATTGCACATTATATGTACGATCACTTTTCTGTCGTTTGCTACTACATTTGAAATAAGGAATTAATTGACCGTGCCAAAACACCCCCGTTAATGAATTTTCTTTTCGATGCGATACAAACTTACGTAACTATTGCAAAGCAAGTTTGACAGTTAATAAGACCTCTTTTTTGTCGTTTGATACCAATATTGAAATTATTTGAAATCAGAGATTAGTTGACCATCCCAACTCCAATAAACCGTGTATAAATTTCGACTCGATCGTTGCAGATCGGTGGCCTCTTTTACTGAACTTTAATATCTGAAATCAATTACCCTTCCTCCAAAACTCCCGTGTGCAAATTTTCAAACCAATCCATTGCATAATAACGTTAATATCGCAAAAAAAAACAGTGAATAGTTTATATGAACGTCCTCTTTGGCCGACCTCTGACCCTAAATTGGATAATTGGAATCATTTATTCGTTCTTAATAATTTCTATGTGCAAATTTTCATCTCATTCCGATGTTTAATAACGTCAGTATCACTAAAAAACTAAAATGTAATATGGATGACCCCTTTTGCCGTTCCCTTACACAAAATTTGATACCTGAAATCGCAAAAATAGCGCACACTTAATATGGACGGTCCCTTACACAAAATTTGATACCGGCAATCCATTTCCCGTGCCTAAAACCACTAACGTCAATATCACAAAAATATTGAAAAGTTAATATGGACGACCCTTTTTGCCGACCCCTGACCCAAAATTTAATACCTAAAATCGATTTCCCATCCCTCAAAACCTCAATTTGCAAATTTTCATCACGATCCGACGAAAAATAACGTGAAAAACGCGAAAACAATATTTGTCTTGTATGGACGACCCCCTTCAGAAGGGGTCATCCGAAAATCTGAAAACATTTTTCATCATTCATGGTCCTAATGAGCATCCATGCCAAATTTCAGCTCTCTAGCTCTTAAGACAGCTGAGTCTATAGAGGACAAACAAACAAACAAACCCACAGAAATTGCTTTTTATAAATATAGATTGATGATAGTCCTCTTTCGTGAAAATGGAAAGCGTCTGTTAATGTTAAAACTTATTTGTCATTTTAATAAATCATCTCATTATGCCAAAACGCTTACGTTTACCAATTTTTACAAAAGTTTTTCAAGGATTGTTAAAACTTTGACCATTTTTGTTTACTTTGTATGGGAGCCCCCCCTTTCAGGATTTGCAACGGTTTAAATGAGTAATAGAAACCATTTCCGGTCTTGAAAACGGCTACACACCAAATTTCACGTTGATCGGTTCAGTAGTTTTCAAAAATTGTTCGAATTCTGTCAAATTTTTGGTAATTTAGTATGGGAGCCCCCTTTTTTAAGATTCTGAGAAGTTTAAAAGTATTACATAAAAGCATTCTCGATTTTGAAAACGGCTACAAACCAAATTTGAAGCTGATCGATTCAGTAGTTTTTGGAAATTGTTCGAATGGTATCATATTTTTATTGGTTTTGTATGGGAGCCCCCCTTCTTTAAGTTGGAGCGGTTTGAAAGTATTTTAGAAACCATCTCAGGAAACTCGTACATACAACATTTCAAAGTGATTGATTCGATAGTTTTCGAGTCTATAGGGAAAATACAGACAGACAGACAGATAAACATTCATTTTTATAGATAGAGATGAGTGTCCTCCTTATTTAAATGAAAAGAATTGAAAGAAAACATATCATATAATTAGATCAAAACCTGTTTGCCAAATCAATAAATCATCTAATCGTGTTAAAACGTTTATGTTTATGAATTTTAACAAAATTTGTTAGAAAACTGTTCGAGTTTAATCATATTAATGAAAATTTTGTAAAGGAGCCCCCTTCACAAAAAAGAAATTTTTCAATAATCTCATGACATTAAAAATTTTATTACGTGCCAATTTTGATCAAAATCGTTTGAAAATTACTCGAGTTCTGATATAGTTTACAATAAATGTATGTAATAACCCCCCTTCCCCCTTCCCTACAACAATATTTGAAAATACAATTATTGGTCTAAATACATCAAAATTTGTCCACCACCATAATCAATCATTTAATTATGTCAAAATACGTTTGTGTGGGAAATTCGATGAAAATTACTAACAAATTGCATAGATTGTGTCATATTTTATGTTATTTTTTGTATGGGAGCCCCCTCTCCCTTCAGTCGGAGCTTTAAAAAACCATGTTGTTTTATTCGAGATAAAATTTTTTACTTGTGAAAATATATTTCTATTAATAATGGATTCGAATAATTCAGGAATGCAAGATAATATAGCAACTCCACGATAATTTCGTACATCAGATTTGACACCACTTTTGAATATTGGAACCAAAAAAGACTCTTTCCATATTGCAAGAAGTATACTTGTTTACAAAGAGGAATTAAACAGCCAGAATAATGGTTTGGCTATTTCTTTTGACAGCAACTGCATCCAAAGAAGCAAGTATTCCACTGAGCAATATGTTATTGGCATCAACATTTTGTAACGGATCACTAAGATATGAAAAATAATCAAAATCCCGATCATTGTCGTCATGCGTACTATAAACTTCTTGTAAAAAATTCGAAAATAGATTACTGATTTCATTTGAAGTATTCCCTATTTTGCTTTCAAGTTTCATTTGCGATGGGAAATTTTGAGATTTTTGCTTTTCTTTGACAAAGTTGAAAAATTTTTAGGGTTATTCTTGATATTATTTTCCATCATATTGTTGTACTGCTCGAACGAATTTTTAGTTTCTATGTTCAGCTGCTCGCATATGGCTAAATAATTTTAACGATTGACATCACAATTATGTATTTCTTTTGTAAGCTTTATGAGCTTTCTGTTATCTATTTTTAAGATTTATTATTGTTCTAATATACGATGCTAGAATTTTAGATCTTTTCTGTATACTTCTTTGCTTTTTTGGTACTGTCGTTTTTTTTAAATATCGTATATAATTTAATAGAAATCATCCACTGCTTGTTCTGGGTTTTGGTTTCGAATAAATGTTTGCCAATCTACAACATTTAATTTGTTCTTAAAAATTACGTAATTGGCTTGTTCGAAATCGTAGTATTGCTCAGATTAACTAATATCCAACAGTGTGGCGTTTTCATGTATAAATATAGAGTATTCTATTGCAATGTGGAACACTTCGTTTTTCTACAGCGGAGTAAGTGACTTTGTACATTACACAGTGGTGCAGAACATCAATCTAGCTGTACGAAATTAATAGCTCCCAGGGATGAAGAGATAGACATTTGATGTCTTCAGCAACATTGTTCAGTTTTACATTGAGCATATTCCAACATCAAAAGTTTTGCCGAGGAGTCCACCGATAGCGAGATAAAAATGCTAACTTTTTTGTTCCTCAAGTTAGGGCTTTGATGTCTTCGACAAAGTTGTTTATCTGATCAAAACAAGCCCGTGCGAACGGGGGGGGGGGGTTTAGGGGTTTAACCCCCCCCCCCCATGAAGATTTTTTCCAAATAAAATTTTCGAAGAAGTAAAAAAAATTACTTGATCCTTAAATGTGATAAATAAGTGTTAACAAGAAAGTTAGAAAATTTTCTCGCCTCCGGCGGAAATTTGTCTTACGTCACCCTAGGCTTGAGACCTTTTATTTATCGACTAATTTTTAATTATAAATTTCGATTTGAAATTCAATTAACCTTTTGGATTGAAACTCTTAACTTGACATACAAAAACCCTACATCGCCTTTAGAATGAGTTTTTATTAAGAAATGTTATCAATCAAATTCAGAATTTGAAACCAACCATTTTAAATTCAGAATTAATTCATCGAACACTAATTTTATACATCAACAAGTTGAAAGCTATGTATCATGACTTACGATGGTCATCAGAATCAACAAATCAAAATCTAAAGCCTCGTATCCTCTATTTTATTACTTAAGATTTTCATTAACCGAAAAATGAAATGTGCTGATATAAAATATTTTTCATAAAACCAATTTCAGTCTCAATTTTGTTTTGTGTTTCTTGTTCTTCTAAAATCTCAACATTACATTCAAAAACGTTTTGATAAATTACACAAGGTCACAAAATTAATATTCTTCGAGGTGCAAAGAATTTAAAAGGTAATTTTGACTTATTTGGGTGCCCTTGATCTACATATGCAATTTTTCTATCAACTTTTGCTTTTTGAATAACTTTTGCAAATATTTTGTAATCATTTCAGAAATATATGCGTTTGTTTTGACAAAACTTTAAAACAAAAACGAAACATTTTTTTTTAGACTTCAAGTCAATTTGAACTCTACGAGAAAAGTTATAGAGTTTTTCAATTTGTGTGCTTTTTCTGATTGTCAGTGAAGCTGTTTTTACCGGATGAAAATACCCAAAATAAAAATGAAGTGTTTAACCAAATTTAATTTTATATATCTTTAAAGCAAAAATCTAATCGTTTTGCAAGTTTGAACAATTTTTTAATGAATTCTTTTTTTTTTAACTTTATCCAGTAATGTCAGAAGTATTTGTAATGTTATCTTTCCAAACTTTCATAAACTGTTAAACATTTTAATTATTATTCCTTAATTGAATTAAAACGGGTATAATAAAAAAATCAGAATCTGATTTTTTTTTCTGAAACTGTAAATTTGTTACTTCATCAGTTATCATTGATTCATTTCACTTGAAACTGATACATTTCAAAGCTTCTTCATATCAACAAAACGCAAGGTGATAGACAAAATTCAATTATAGGCACCAAAATGATGTTCCTTTAAGTTATCAATTAAATTTTTTTTGATTTTTTTTTAAATAATAAGACGAGTTTTTGAAATAAAAAATCCTTCTAAAATATAAAAAAAAACTTATCTTTTATCTTCATATGTCGTTTTAATTTTCAAATAAATTTACCAAATTTTCAAAACTATTGAAATTAAATGAAATATTTTTCATTAGTTTGTCTTTGTTTTTCAATTCTGAATTTTTATTTTCTGAAAACATTTTCTTCTGCCATTGAAACTATAATTTAAATAAGAATAACATAGTTGATTGCGACATAATATTCAGATCTTGAAATATTTAAATTTAAAACCTTTGATTGAAAATTTATAAACGTTTTTCTAATTTTCATTATATTAAATCATGTTTTTTAATCGATAATGATGTTTACTGATTTGATTCGAAGTAGCAACTTTAAAGTTAAATTTTGATTAAGATTTTTTTAGTTTGTGTGATAATTCTATGCAAATAAAATGGTGTAGAAATCAATTTCCATATTTCTTGTATATTTTTGGTTTGTTATTATTTTTGGCTGAATTCGGATTTCGAAACCCCCCCCCCCCCCATGGACGGGTCCTTCGCACGGGCCTGGATCAAAATACATAAGTTTGTTGAATATGTCAAAGTCCTATCACACCACCCTCAGGAGTTACAGTCAAAGTAAAAAAAATCTCTTGAAAAAACAGTTTTTTGAACCTGACACGTTGTAGATTGGATAAAATGGTTCGCTGTCTTTGAAACAAAGTTGTAACGAGTTGCGATCTACAATTGTCTCATACATTATGATGAGTTTAGAAGTTATTGAAGCCCTATAGAAAGCATTTAGTGTATTTTATTGGCAATTTATTTCACGAGCCTTCAACGTCCATCGAAAAGTGCACATTTTCGCAACACCCACTTTTTTGTGATTATTTTTGAAGATAAGCGGAACCATTTCCATTTGAAATTAGCGGGGAAATCGGTGGAAATAGTAGAGATCTGAATGATTGAAAATACACTTTTTATATGAAAATTACCTATTTTACTCATAGAAAAACGTTGATAACATTTTATTCATTAATAAAGTGTTGCAGTTTTTTTCGTTCGTTCAGTTCGTTCATCGAAAAGAGCCTTCAAAAATTGCCAATAAAATACACTAAATGCTTTCTATAGGGCTTCAATAACTTTTAAACCCATCATAATGTATGAGACAATTGTAGATCGTAGCTTGTTACAACTTTGTTTCAAAAACAGCGAGCCATTTTATCCAATCTACAACGTGTTAGGTTCAAAAAACTGTTTTTCAAGAGCTTTTTTTTACTTTGACTGTAACTCCTGAGGGTGGTGTGATAGGACTTTGACATATTCAACAAACTTATGTATTTTGATCAGATAAACAACTTTGTCGAAGACATCAAAGCCCTAACTTGAGGAACAAAAAAGTTAGCATTTGTATCTCGCTATCGGTGGACCCCTCGGCAAAACTTTTGATGTTGGAATATGCTCAATGTAAAACTGAACAATGTTGCTGAAGACATCAAATGTCTATCTCTTCACCCCTGAGAGCTATTAATTTCGTACAGCTAGATTGATGTTCTGCACCACTGTGCATTATTTTCAGGTTCAAATTTTGATTAAGTGTTTCTAGCAAATCCAAAGAATAGTTCGTACGAGCCTTTTTAAGCGTTTGTGGAGGGAAATAGAGTGAGGCTAAAGTATGTATTTGATTTTCGATAACTGATTTGACCCACTCTTTAAATTTACTTGATGAAATTGGTTCTGAATTATAATCTGTAGTAACTGCAATTAACACTCCCCCACCAGACTTTTTCTCAGATAGCGATTTATCTCGATCATCTATAAATACTTAAAATCTATCAACGAAAATTTCTTCACTGTTCACGCATCGGTGCCAACTAGTTTCAGTGCCTAAAATAACAGGGTAAGAACAAGCGAACACCTTTTTGTAAATTTTATTAATCTTAACGACACTTCTCATCCTATTGAAATTTTGACAATATTAAACTAACTCTTTAGTTAAACTTGCTTCTGTCACTTAGGCCCGAAGAAGATTTTAAATTGAAATCATTCAAACTTCTTTCAATCTCTACAATATTATTGACATCGAGATTGATTACTTCCTGTATATCCACCGAGGGGTTCGTCCGAGTATTTAAAAACACGAATGGCCACAGGAACACCCTCGGCGTGGTATACCTAGCTGACGAAGTGCCCGGTGCCATCCAATTAGGTTGATGCACTATAGTTCTGGGTATTCATTGTTTCCGATGTGACGTACGGGCTAGATTATTGGCCCCACTCGCGAATTGCCTGCCACCATCACCTTCTTGCCAAATTTTTCGGTGTAAATGTCCTTCTCCGTTTTGGGGATATCCTCGTTCTTGCGTACAGTGAAGTATTGTGGCCCAGGAAGGGTTTTATAGTCCAATTTCACATACATTTTATCGTCCATGATAATGCACCGAGAACTTTTGCAAAATATTGAATCATACAGTTTCCAGACTCTTGCTTGACATAAGCGGCTTGATTTGGGTTCCTTTTAGTTTTTTTCTGCTTCCGGTACGTCTTGAGCCCAAGTCGCTCTTTAGCACGCATCACGTTAGACCTCGAGGTCCCGACTTTTCTCGCCACATCCCGAACGAAAGCCGATGGTTTCTGTTTGCAGACATTCATGACCTTTTTGTCGATAGCAGGACTTACAGGACCAGATTTTCGACCACTCCTAGGTTTATCTTCAAATGTACAATGTTAACCATATTTTTATTAGCCAATTCTTTGGCCAATTTTCTCAATGAGATTCCACTCACAGTAGCAGTACACCACTTGTTTAATTTTTCCCTTCTCCGGAGTAAGACCATGCATTTTGAAATGTAATACAAAGTCACAAACTAAATGTTTTTTTGATGATATCACTTACAGAAATGTGTAAACAAAAGGACGCAGCCAGTGGAATTCGAAAAAAAATCTTCGACTCAAAATTACCGTTAACATTAGGTGTGCTTAGAAGTTCAAGAACAGTCTATAAAGATTTGAGAGAATTGAATTGGTAAAAATATACTGTTCTTTTGGTCTTTCGTAAAACATTAATATTGCTTGAATATGATGATAATTTATGCCTTTTTCTAGAACAAAAAAAGTCAAAAGCTTTAAGCTCTCTCTCATTTTTTTTTTCTAAAATTTTAATTAAAAAGCTTGCTGTTATGTTTCTCGTTTCGTTTTTCTGATCTTTCCATTCTTTGGGATGAATTAGTCATCGATGTTTGAAACCTCGGAGAAAAACCTGGAAGATGGTTCCCATTTTGATTATTTTTCTTTTCTTACTTCTGAATGTGATGAATATTTTGATTCAACCTTGAATGACAAGAAAGTTCTCTAAGCAGTAAAGGACTTTTAAAGTGACATTTTAGCGAAACCGGAAAAATAAGGCATCGGTACATCCATGCAAAGGAAAAAGTGCCCAAAACAATCCAGCGGAATGGGCACTCATCAAGTCAACTGAATATTATTTGTGTAGATTTCTCAGAATAATAATTAAATTGATTGGTGATACAATTGTACAACAAAAATCAATATGAACCTGAATGTTAAATTATACAAAAAAGATTTGGTTCCATCCAGGATCGAACTGGAGACCTTCTGCGTGTAAAGCAGACGTGATAACCGCTACACTATGGAACCGCCATATCAATAAGGTTGCACACAGTCAATGTTATTCTTCGTGTTCCATAACTACCATCTCGGAGCTAAAAATAAACCCAAAGGGGAAAAAACAAGATTTGCTCCTCCCATCTGCGCATGCGCTTGGTTGAACCGGTTCGCAACGGGAAGAAAGAGAACGACCAACAACAACGGTGTGCTTTTATAGCAGCGCAAGAAATGAGGGGAAGATTTATTATAGCAGAGGAAGAAGCTACACTGAACAGCTTGCTTGTTGACAAGTGCGGTGTAAACGGTGTAGTTGATTTAACGTTGAACGGCTGATGGGGTTGATGATTTTTTGAGTTAAAAGTTGTTTCAGTTGAAATTTGATGCATTCTGATGAAAGGTTTAGAAATTGCTAAACAATGGAACCACTGAACCGAAATGGTTGATTTAGATTTTTAAATGAGATCAAATAAATGTGTGCAAAATCGATAAGTCTTATACAAATTATGCAAAACGACTTTCAGAATTAAACCTCGTTTAATACAGTTGAAAGCATATCTGAACTCTGAATTTTAATTTAAAATTTAGATTCAGAATCTTCCAACTGTTTTAAAGAGGTTAAAATTAAATTCAAATGTGGTGTCTGGTCTGGTTTAAACTTCAAGATTTAAATTAAATTTATAATTTTCGATTCTCAATCTCTAATTTGAATCTGAATCCAGAATCTGGAACTTTGTAAATTTATTTTCGGCATATCGTTGAAATTTTATATTCTTGGAGAAAGAATATCAGAATTGAAAATTGATAAAGATGGATAGAAAAGTTAGGAGAAAATTTACAGATGTTGAAAAGAGCGAAAGAGCATTTTAAAGAGGGAAACTTATTAACGTACACCATACTTCACCCCACAACATTTCATTATTAAGGAAAAATAGGACCGGGATAGAGGTGGCACTACCTTAATCTAAATAATGAAATTTGGATGGTCCGAAGCTTACATGTGGTGAACACGTATACTCCGAACGGAATATACCTACAATTTCACCGATATGCCGAAAATAAATTTACAAAAATCAATTAACGGTGGTTAACTTATGATGAAAATCTGGAACTTGAATAAGAATTTTATTCTATATCTTCCAGATGAATAAGAATTTGAATTCTGTACCCGGTTTCGGAACTCTGAATCTAAATTTAATTTAGAATTTTAAATCCAAAAATTCTGTCTGAAATCCGAACCTGAAATCTATATGAAAATTGCAGTTTGATCTGAAAAAGGAACTCAAATCTCAAACTGCAATCTTGAATTTGGATAAAAAATTAGAACATAATGCCCAAACTGACATCTAAATCGGTAATCTAAAACTAAATTCGAAATCTGAATCCGGATAAAAACTGAAAAATTTAAAATCTGAATCTGCAAACAGAATTTTTAGGCTAAATCTGATATAAAATTTTTAACTTTATTCAGATAATTTAATAAGGTTTTTATCATATAACTTTCATTTTCATTCCAGATAATTCAAAATAAAACTGGTCATCATTGGTCATGTATTTTTTTATTTGATTTTTGCCCTTTCAAGCCATTTTGTCTGTTTAATTACTCTTATCAAAAAGGTGTGATGTGTGATAAAAATTGAAGAACCTCACATTTTTTTTAGTTAAGTATTTATTTTTAATAAGTCTTGTCATATTGCATTCTATTCTACCTACTTAAGAAATCTATCTGAGAAAAATCTTTCCAGCTTTATGAATTTCATTTACAGTTTACTTAAATCATTCTTAAGTCTAGCTTTTTCATAAACTTAAATATGTACGTAGATTGCACAATCCGGCCTTTCCGGCAAAAGGGCGCTCAGTGGCGTCCCATACTTATCGCCCTAACTATTGTTGAAGCACCATCGTAATCCAGCTTCATGAAAATTATTACCAAACTATAACAGCGAAAAACTCAATAATAAACTTTTTTGGGTTAAATGATTAACTTAAACGTTACCATAACTAAAACCGAACGAATTGGTAAGATTAGGGCAAATGATTAGAATAACTCATTGGTTTGTGGTGATATGGCACATACATTTGTAGTTAAAAAAAAACATCGAAAATAAAATACAAACGAACTTAATCGAAATGCTAACGAATAAACTAACATAAATTGCAAGACTAGAACATTCTCGTCCTTGGGTAGATAAACCGAAACTGAAGCAAACAAAAAACCATAAAATGTAAAACTAAGAACAAATTGTAAGAACTTAAATGCTAAACATACTCGAACAGAGTGATAGTACGGGAAAACGAACGAAACAGTAGAAAATGTACAGTGTTTATGATTGTTTTTTTTTTTGTTTTGTTCTGAGGCTTCGTCGTTTCGTTGTTTTCCGTGATGTATGATTTTTGGCACATTGCTACATGGAGATCGCTTTCGCAAGCTTTCAACTTTACAAAATACTAACTGTAGAATCTAGTCGATTTTTACAGAATAATGACTTTTACAAACTTTTTTTTGCGGTACACAAATACTTTACACAGTTTTCGTTAGGCGGTAGTTTGTTTTTTTTACATCTTACAATAGTTTCACTTGAGAAGAGAAAGATCACTAACATTAACCTTATTAAGGCACGTGAGAATTCACAGTTTGTTTTTTTTTTTTAATTTTTACAAGACAAATAAAAAAGTTCTATATTGAAGAAATCACTTGTAGAAATCTTCAATATTCCAAACAAAAATAGCTAAATGCTTTAAAAATTTAATGTTTTGGTCTTTGTTGAGCTATTTCGGCACAGATTAACCCATCACACAACTCCATCATGCAATGATGGCATAGTTCCTGTGATACTCATAACTGCTAGTGCCAGTGTTGCCATCCAAAGTTCCTAGTCCAGCTTGAGGCGAACTAGAAAAATCATGACGCACCAGGTAGCCGTACCCATCCTGCGTGGTACTGGCCGTGGTTCGAATCACACTGATCCGGTTGTCGGTTGGCGTTGACGTTCCCTGGACAACCTGTGCCGCCGCTGCAGCCGCCGCCCTAAGCTGGGCCGACTTCTTACAGTTGTCCTCCAAAACCTCTCGGATCTTAGCCCGAACGGCATCCTTCTTGAGCTGAATCTCTGCTTGCAGAGCCAAATCTACGGCACTCATCACGGTTGATGCCACTTCCGATGTCCCAATAGCCGGATGACCAGCTCCGAAGTTCCGTAGACTCTCCGAAGAACCCTGCCTCTTGTGTTTCTCGGCTTTCCTGCGCACCTTCCCCGGTGAATTTGGGTTCGATGACGGCGACTTGGGATGGTGACTTTTACTGCCAACTCCCCCGCCACTGGTTGTCGTTTTGTTCTTCATGCAGGACGAATCCTCGTGCTTGTAGAGGTAGGACTTGAGGGCGAACGCTTTGCCGCAGCGGCTGCACGAGTGCGGTTTGGTGTTGGAGTGCGTCTGGACGTGGGCCCTCAGGTTCGACTTGTCGGCAAACGCTTTCTGGCAGATGCTGCACTTGAACGGTTTTTCGCCTGGAATGCGGAAAGAAGGAATCTCGTTAATTCGTGTTGAACTTTGTCCTGCAGAAATTTCTTACAAGGTCTGGTGGAACCCCATTAAAAATTAAAAAAAGAGGTCATTTTTTAAAAACCATTTCAGGATAGTTGGGTTTCGTTATAGCTTAATGGTTTTCGAGGTTATTGTCAGTACGGCGTAAGTATTACGACCTTAGTAAGGTGGTATAATGTCGGAACTTCTATTCAGAAGCTTATGTCGTAGTTGTAAGATCCACATTAAGTTGTCAAATGTGCTGAAGCTGGAGTCTAGTACAGAGAGGTCTTTTCAGTTTTAACATTCATCGGTTGACGGAGCAATGTTTTATGCCAAAGAGCGGAATCACATAATCGCAGAACTATAATGGATGAGAAGATTCAGGACAAGAGTTACCACTTCTTTACTTATCTGTAAGTGTAACAGGAAGGCCATATTTACCGGATTGAGATTCCTGCCGTCGGAAGTTGAGCGGGTCCAAATAGAAAGTTCTCGACGACGCAGAAGAATATTGTTCTAGAAACGATATCTGTCTAATTTTCATCAGGAAATAACCTAAAAACACCTCTAATGCGAAATTTGTGGAACTGCAGAAGACATTGAACATATTCTTTTTAAATGCTATAAATACACACAATGTAGAAACGAATTCCCTTGCCTTGTTTTAAACGATGATTTAGGAATCATACTACTAAATTCTAAAGAGAAAACATACAAAGCAATAGCAAAATTCATAGAGAAAAAAATACAAATCTAAGTAACTTTAATCAAACACTACAATCTTTTCTTAGTTAAAATCCAGTAAATTACTGTTCATAATCTTAATATAAAATCACAACAACTAGTCGATCGACCTTTCGTCTAACTTCAAAATGCTTGAAATAACTGAAAATCGCATGAAACACCCACAATATGGGTATGAGGAGAAAGGACTCAAGGGAGAAAGGCTAAAAGGTGATAATATTATGGCAAAACAAATTACGAAACTCTGAAAAAAATATGAGACAAATATGACAAATATAACAAATGGGAAGAGAATGACGAAATTATGTATGTATGTATGTATGTTGGTAATCCACCATGGGTGCACGGATTCACCGCAGTTTCTGCCAAAGTATGTGCTCACATGCATTCTTTAGATTATTATGTTCGACAAATCTCCAATGCAGCGCGCCGTCATACCCGGACCCCATGGCTTCGTATGAACTGTTATGTATGAATGTATTGTGTTGATGTAGGTATGTTTTGGAAGAACGAATCAATCAGGTGGGCTAGTTTACTTACAGGTATTCCGGCATCCGTGTATATACCTGACCAGCTGGCAACTGATTGAACATTCCTATTATATAGTCAATTATAGAATGGAAACACATCTTACCTGTCGGCAACTTAAGGGAATCGAACCCAAAAGTTTTTCTTGCCCATACCGGGAATCGAACCCAGTACGCCTGGCATACCAATACCAGACTCGCGCCAGCCTATCCGCTAGACCACATCGGCGCTTAATGGGAAGAGAATGACGAAATTATGACCAAAAAATGAGAAAAATATGACAAAAATTTGAAAAATCTGACAATATAATGACAAAGCCACGACCGAAATATAAAAACAAATTAAATAAAAATATGACAAATGGCAGAAATTTTACTAAACTTGTATTTTTCGAGTTTTGTAAAATTTCTGCCATTTGTCATATTTATACAAAAATTTGAATTTTTTTTTATAAAATTATGGCAAATATTACAAATGTAAAAAAATGGCTATAACAACTAAAAAAATGACCAAACTTGGAAATCTGACAATACTAAAAAAATATTACAAATGTGATGATAAATTGACAAAACTATGGCATCAAGACATAGTTATGACTATGTCATTATTTCGTCATATTTTTATTACATTTGTAATATTTTTATAAAATATTTGTCATTTTACTGCCGTATTTGTCAATTTTTTGACATATTTTTGTCAGAATTTTGTTATATATTTGTTCCCTTTGTTCAAAATTTTGTCAGATTTTCGTCATAGTTTTGTCAGAACTTTGAAATATTCTAGCACATTTGTCATACTTTTATCATTCTAATGTCAATTTTTGCCTGATTTTCACCAACTTTGTTATAATTTTTTCATAGTTTTATCATATGTTTATCTGATTTTTTTAAATTATTTTATCATATTTGTAATTTTTTGTCAAATATTTGTCCTTTTTCTAGATCTGTCAGGTTTTTGCATTTTTGTCAAAATTTTGTTATTTTTTTTATCACATTTGTCATAGTTTAGTCATTTTTGTAATTTGTTTACATATTTGTGTCATCATTTTGTAAAATTTGTCATATTTTAGGCATCATTTATTACTTCTTCTGTCGTAATTGATTCAAACTTTTGTCATTTGTCACTTTTTCGTTTGTATTTTTGTCGTAGCACTTTTAGATTTTTGCCACTTTATTCTTATTTTTATCACAGTTATATTACATTTTTGCATTATTTTGTTTTATTTTTATAACATTGGTAGTATTTTTGTACATTTTTTTCAGTGCTTTTTCAAATTTTTGACATATGTATTTCGTTAAATTTTTGTCATTTTTATGTACTTTTTGAGCCCTTTTATTCAATACCCATATTGTAGGGAGTTCATGCGATTTTCAGTTATTTACAGCAGTTCGAAGTGAAGTGGACAAAAAA
The DNA here is from genome assembly GCF_029784155.1 of Uranotaenia lowii. Taxonomy (NCBI): domain Eukaryota; kingdom Metazoa; phylum Arthropoda; class Insecta; order Diptera; family Culicidae; genus Uranotaenia; species Uranotaenia lowii. The sequence continues at coordinate 100,835,602 of NC_073693.1, read as the reverse complement.
TTTCAACGTCTATCCGTCCTTCTCCCTATAGACATTTTGTGTGAGTATCATGCCACCGGTTGTTCATTGCCAGTTCCAATTTGTTTCCATTGTAAAAAACTGACACCGCGTTATTTGCGGAAATTCGCGCGAAAAAAACCCCGCATTTTTCATAACCATCAGAGAAACAGCAATGATAATTTAATAAACAATTTGAGAAGTTATCATTTGCGATGAAAAATTCGTGAAAGAATATTTTCAGTGTATGTCCGGATGAACCCCTGGATGAATTTGCGCGATCGAGCCGATTTTTCGCGCGAAAAATCGCTTGCACTGTGCAGTGTTCCGAAAATCAAACAAAACAAACACTCAGGATGCGTTTCCTGTTGGAAACATTCTCGCAACTGCTTCGCCTGACTGGTATGCAATCTCGATCAGCGCTCCAATCAGCTATGCAAACCGAGTCGCCTCATTCAGAATCATCGGCTTTGCAAACATCGCATATCGGAGATGAGTGAGATACAAACTGATCCATTCTGAATGTCGCTCACTCAGTATCTGCCTGATTTATATGAAATTCAAAATTATTTTTGCAGGACGAGAAAAATCAAACAGTTGTGCGGGACACCATAAATTCTCAGTAGTTTTAACGTGACGGACGACAGTTTAAAAAGAGAACTTGTAAAAATTGAAAAACACGGCGAAAGTGAACATCTTTCCCTCACAAACACAACTACAATTTGATTTTGATCAAACTGATGTTAAAAAACGTTATAAAAAAAAAATTTATTAATTTGCTATGTTTCAAATCAAACAAATTACGCTCATCATCGGTTTCATGTATCACTCACTCACTGCCTGATCCATTCACTCCTGATCGAAGACCAACATGATTCGTCATATGCATTGCGCATAGGTGAGATTCCAATTTGATGATGGTGCTGCAATGTTTTGACAGCAAGCATCGTGCGAGGTGATCTGTGTTTTAGCGATGAATTGAACGATCGATGATCGGGTAGGTCCAGTAGCAATCAATAACGAAACCCGACCGCTGTACATTCAGGTGCGAAGTGCAACCAGAAACATTCATTGGAAATGAGTGATTTTCGGAACACTGGCACTGTGGCCGGGCGATGTTTTTTCTTTCAATGTTTCAATGAGAAGCGTTTTTTCGTTGAGAATCCGCTTCGCAGTTCGCTTCGCGCTCACTGTGTTCTCGACCTTACCCAATTTAACGAAATTCTCAACCGTTTTACAGCTAATGTACCACTATTGGGATTGCCAATTTTTTTACTGGATTGGATCTTTAATCTCGTTATTCCAATTTTTGTGTAACTTAGACCCAAGAATAGACCACGGATATAGTCGCTCCATGGATGGCACCCTGTTTTTTTATCAATACGACGGTCTAGCAGAAGAACTTTCAGATTCAAGCTTTCAAACTACTGAAAAATCCTCGCTAGAATAAAAACCTGTAGATACAGGCATCAGATGCGTTTCCCGACTTGCGCTGGTCTAACTCATAAGCCTGGGCCCCGCAAAGCCGTAGCCAACTCTGTGCCGGTCCCAAAAAAGATAGCGTAGGGACCAGTAAAGCCCATCTGCAGGAGGCGAACCCTTCCCATTGAATTGGGCCACAACTCAAGGGCCCCAAGACTACTGACAGGAATAGAGTAAGAATTTTCAGGCGATAATTTTTTCGAGGAGAGGGCTCCACTCGTTGAAAGAGGTGCGTAAACATGCATAACAGAGTGTGACCTGTTAGTTATGGTAGAAGTTTGTGAAGAGCACCAGTAATGTGCACAAATACACCAAGACCTAGATGCCGAAATAGCTTGTGCTTCTGTAGAATATCGTCAAGACATGGACGTAGGTAGTTCAAAGAGCCTGAACTGCGGAAAATGTTCTGAAGGTAGCAAAATTGGTGTTTTCTAAGGGATTATCCAAGCAGTCGAATGCCCTGCAGAACCACAATGAGAAATCGCAAACCTTAGTTGTAAATAATCTGACCAATAAAAGTTTAAGACGAAGGTGCCATTGGGGATAACAGTGGAGGAGGCTGACTTAAGGTTCTGAGTAGAAAATAGAATTCAAAAAGATAGTCATTGTTGTCATGAAGCCGTAGTAAACCCTAAAGCTCAAATTTTGAATGTCTCTTCCATCTCAGTTTTTCGTTGTCCGAACTGAATTCTTTATTGTTAACGACAGTGTCAGCTTCAGGTTGTCATATTTTAAGCGAATATAAAACAACGGGTGCCTTTGACAAATCGGACGCTCCGATACATTGTAAATCGCCCTACAGGCCAAACAGATATTCCGATTGTCTTGAATAGAAAAGAAAACTAGGGGAACATTATGGCCTTAAATGGACAAATCAGATGATCGATATCCTGAAGCCTGGAAGAACATGGGGTACAAGCTAGACATCTGACAGGGTAATGGGTCGGATCCATTAGAAGCGGACCGGAATTCATTGGAAGGTCAGCGAGTCGGAAGCCAGAGGTACGTCGTGTTGCCGAGGAGTGTCGAGCCGGAACCAAACAAGGTCGTCGGACGGGAGCCACTGGAAGGTTGTCGGATCGGTGCCATGGAAGGTCGTTGGGCCGGGGCCACGATTGCTGTCGGCGGGCCAGAGGCACTGGTGAGTCGTTGAATCGAAAGCCATGGAATGTTGGTGGTCCGCTATCATGGAAGGTCGTGGTGATCTAATCAGGTGGTGGTCGTCAGATCAGAAGCCACTGGAGGATTTTTCGAGCGGGTTACCATCGAAGGTCGTCAAGCCGGTTCCATGGATGGCCGTCGGACCAGAAAGCCAAGAGAGTGTCGTCGGACTGGAACCAACAGGGAGGCCTCAGGAGAGGTGTCGAGGCGCAGGAGAAACCTTGAAGCCGCAGCAAGGGAGTCGAGACCAGGAGTCCATGGAAGGTCGTCGGATCGGAGCCAGGTGGAGGTCGTCGGATCAGGGACTATGGAAGGTCGTCGGATCAGGGGCCTATTGAAAGGTCATCGCACCTGATAGCCTATTGGCGGTCGACGAGCTAGGAATCATGGAAGATCGACGGGCTGGAGTCACTGGTTGATGGACGAGCCAAAAGATAGAAGTTCGTCGTACAGCAACATGGGATAGAGCGCCGTGCAAAAGAACGCGACGAATGAGGTCCGGTACGCGCGTTGAAAAAGAGCAGACCATCTTCAGGAAGATCCGACGGAGGCAGTTAGAAGACTGCAGAATGCGTGTGTTGAGGAGGAGTATTGATACTCGTTTTATCGAAGCAGAATCTGCTTTCCACTGCCCAAAGTGCCTCAAACAACATTTGGCCCATGGCGATCGGTTCAACGATCTGGTTTTTGCCAATGTCAGTATGTCTAGGGCCAAGGCACAAAGCGAACCGAAAAAATATGAAGTATCCCCTTGAATACGCGGTAGAAAGTGTAAAAATTTAAGTGTTATTAAATTTTTCAGTTAATGTTTTTAGAAGCATATTTATTTCACAAAATGAATTCAGTAAAAACCCTCAGTTCTCATCGATTTTTTGCGGATCAAATCTTATGTCTAGGTACGCTCGGAACATGTCACAAGAATATGAGGCGCAAATTGCGGGACGCGGTCGTAAACAATGTTTTCAAGCTTAGTTTAGCCAGCTGGTATACCGTAGTTTACAAGACTACACAAAACTGCTGAACTGGTGCTGTATAAATCTATGACTCGCCATTTACGGACGATTTTAGATTCTTGCTTGTCAAGTGTTAAAAGACGTGTTGTGGTCCAAAAGCTCAACAAAAAAGTTTCCGAAACTGCACAACTGGAAGTCGATTACAAGTCAAACCACACTGGTTCATTGTGAGCTATTGAGAAAGAGGCGCGATCAGCTACACAGCGTTCGTTTAAAGGACATTCGTATTCGACAGTGATCTCTAATTGGAAAATCCACGCACTAGTACCGGTCACCGAAACACCCTAATGACAACAAGCTAAAATAACGTTAAAAGTCCTAAATTCTTAGTATGAATGCTGAGTCTGTGATATGAATCAGTATTCAGATTTTCTGAATTATAATTTCTCAGTTCTAATTTTAGGTTAGTGGGTTATGAAAACCCGATTTATTGATCCGTAATTTGAATCTATATTATCTTGAATCAAGATTCTGATTATCAAAAACTCAGATTTTTATTTGAAAAGCTGCATTCTGAGTCTTAATTCTGAATTTTAAATTTTCTGTTTTGATTCTGTAACCTGAGTTTTTATTTCTATTTTTAATCTGGTTTCAGAGTTCAGAGTAATTGACTTCTGAATCGAAAGTTAATTTTATACTCTATTTTTGTAACTATTTTGGTGTCCGTGTGAAGTGCGTATTAGACTGAGTCAATTCGGGGTCATTTTTTAATTTCCCAAACCCTGGGGTCTAAAAAGCTTCGTTTTGGTTCAAAACTCATCCATGATTTTTTGCAGAATTTTTAAGTAACGTTTACATGAGTAAATTTGAACTTTTTTGTTTGTATGCGAAAATTGTTTTTTTTTCTGAAAAATCAACATCATTTTTGTTTCTTCTGTGTAACCGAGCCAGCTGATGGTTTTGGTGCCGATTTATAAATTCTCTCACGAAAATTTTTCGCTGATCAACTTTGTCGAAAACTGTATCTTCTTTACCCCGCAACATTTCATTATTTAGGAGAAGTAGTACCGAGATAGAGGTGGCACTACCTTCACCTACAGTGAGCGAAATAAGAATAGCACCACTATGTGTTTTGCTTGTTAAAATATGAATGATTGAAAATTACGAAAATTTTCTTCCACAGATTGTTCTGAATTGCTTAACGGATAAATCAAGCATAAGTTTACTTGTTTTGGACGTAGCAATTAGCGTTGAGGACCAATAATGTGAAAAAGGGGTGCGAAATAAGAATAGAACCACTTGAGTTTTTCTAAGAAAAACAAGATTATTTTCAAAAATTTACTGTGTAAAAGTGAATAATAATGCTTCTACGAGTTATTTGAAAAGATAACTGCATTTTAGGAGTTTTCCAGAATTCCAAAGGATTTCAATGGTTTTAAAATGGGGGTTTTAAGAGATGCTCCTCTAGCGTTAAGGAATTAAATATTTGAGCTGTAATTCTTTATCAAATTACTAACTTTCTTCATTAAAATGACGTGAAATGATGAAACAAACATTCGGGATTAATTTTTAATCAGAAAAAATAGGTTGTAAATCAAAAACTTTGTTTTTGTTCAGTTTCAAGTCGTAGATGGCAGCACTATCTTGCAGTTAAAACAAAATTAACTCTTAATATTGATTTTCCAGGTTTATTTAGGCCCATATTCATCATTTTTAGGTTTTTTCCCATTACAGTTTTGTGGAAGTTCACGCTGCAGAAAGCTTTTCCGGATTTACAAAAGAATCACCAGCACAAAAATGTACAATTGCCAAAATTCCTGCTCCTCTCAATTGCCAATTCAATTGCAAATCATTCAAATAATACTGATAGCCGTCTGGTCCATCAAGCTGCATCCCAAAGTATAACTTTATTCTGATAATCGGTCCAAAAAATTCACTTTTAGTGACCTTGATGCAATTCTATTTTTTTGGATTTAGTGATCTTAGAATTTCCAAAGCGTTCACACGGTACATGTATTTATTTCTTGACCAAAATCGTCCAGCACTCCCTAATTAATCCCAGATATTCGAAAATGGGCATGAATTTGGTTTAATTGCAAGATAGTGCTGCCATCTATGACTTAAAACTAGAGAAATAGTGTTTGATTATTAAAAAACATTAGTATTTTTCAATTCTAACCTGCTTTTTGGATTCAAACTCAGCCTCAAATCTATGTTTCATCATTTTGCATCATACTTATGAATGTTAATGAAGAAATCAAGTAGTTTGATAAAGTTTTATAGCTCAAATATCTAATTATTTAACGCTAGAGGAGCATCTCTTAAAACCCCCATTTTAAAACCTTTGAAAACCTTTAGAATTCTGGAAAACTCCTAAAATGCAGTTATATCTATTCAAATAACTCGTAGAAGCATTATTATTCACTTTTACACAGTAAATTTTTAAAACTGATCTAGTTTTTGTTGGAAAAACTCAAGTGGTTCTATTCTTATTTTGCACCCCTTTTCCACATTATTGGTCCTCAACGCCAATTGCTACGTCCAAAAAAAGTAAACTTTTGCTTGATTTATCCGTTAAGCAATTCAGAACAATCTGTGGAAGAAAATTTTCGTAATTTTCAATCATTCATATTTTAACAAGCAAAACACATAGTGGTGCTATTCTTATTTCGCTCACTGTATACAATGAAATCTGGTTGGTCCGAAGTCTACATGTGGTGAACACGTATACTCCGGACGAAAGTATGGTTACATTAATAAGTTTTCCTCGCATAAATGCTCTTTCGCTCTTTTCAACATCTGTAAATTTTCTCCTCACTTCTCTATCCATCTTTATCAATTTTCATTTCTGATATTCTTTCTTCAAGAATATACATTTCACCGATATGTCGAAAAATAAATTTTCAAAGATTTTTCAAAACAAAATATTCAATTTTCCTATACAAAAAAAAGTTCAAATTTACTCATGTAAACGTTACTTAGAAATTCTGCCAAAAATCATGGACGAGTTTTGAACCAAAACGAAGCATTTTAGACCCCAGGTTTTGAGCAATTCAAAAACGACCCCGAATCGACTCAGTCTAGTGCGAATTTTAAGTCAGGCAAAGAATCGTTTCCAAACTTACCAGTATGAGTTCGAATATGCCCCTGCAGCAGCCACGGTCTTGAAAAGCACTTGCCACACGTGGGACACTGGCAACCCTGGTTGTGAGTGCGCACGTGCATCGAATAAGCTGGCATCGATACGTACACCTTGGAGCAGTGCGGACATCGTCTAGCCTTCTTGTCCTGCAGTGACCTACGAGATGAGGAATCATAGAGTTAGGATTTTTCTGTTATTTTCATGTGATTTCTTCGGCATGAACCTACCTATGCGTCTGACGATGCCGTGCCAAATTCGACGAGGTGGAATACTTCTTGCCGCACTCCGGACAGCTGTGCACATCGTCGGAGGAGCCGATTTCATCGCCACTGCTGCTACTACCGCTTCCGCTGGGCCGACCCGATTCACTGAGATCGTGGTAGTGATGCAATTCTTCACCCTGACTGTAGTTGCTGCTTGCGCTGTTCCACGACAACGTTCGAGACTTTTTCCTGTCGAAGACTTTGTGCGAGTAGGAGTAATTCGAATCGACGGATTCTTCCGAAGCGTAAGAATTCCTCCGGTCCGATGTGCGACCTTCGGGCCCAGGGTGTCGATCGTTACTGATGCTGCTACTGTTGCTGCCAGGTCTCGAGGGGCTCAGATCGGTGGCAACGCAGTCATTGTCGTCAGTCCGTATCGTAGATGTGTAATAGGTGAGGTCAGTTGCTTCGTACGATTCTTCATGGGCGCTACCACCACTACAGCTGCTGTGCCCATTTGCATCTCTTATCTTGTTGATCCTGTGCTGTTGGTGCAGCTTAAGATTCCGGTTGATCTCCCAGTTTGTCTTCCACTTTTTCTTGGTGGCCGAATAGGACTGACTCGTCGATTGTGGATGAGAAACTGGCGATGGACTGCGCAGATTAGCACTCCTTTCGGTATCGTTATCGGCACGCAACTGGCCGTGATAAGCGGGGGTTGTTCCATCGGCAGAATGCTGATAATACTCAGCCGGATGATAAGCGGCTACCGGGCTCATCAGTGACTCATGTTGAAGTGAGTAGCACTTGACCGACCCATTACTGTAGCCAGAAGAATACTGTAAGCCGGTATGAAACTGCTGCTGGTGTTGCTGCTGATGGTACTGATTCCCTGATATCGCCAAGGTAGAACTGCCTGTGTTCATTTTCCCTGCTGCAATCGATACTTCCGCCAGCTGTGTTAGGTTGTAAAGTTCCTCCGGAACGTTACTCGACATTTCCTGAACCATTTCGACGCGACGATCAATGTGCACGACAAACCGACTGGATAGTCCCTGTTGAAGAAACAAACAAAAAACAGATCAATTAAAATCTACTAAAAGGCGATCGTTTTCGTTCGCGCTCGAATCCCGGAACTATTTCCAAGTCGCGACCACCACCTAAACATTTACGCTTTTCAGTCCATCCTGCTGACGCGGAAAATGAAACAGGCGGCAACCGTCTCCCTCGAAATACCCATAATTTCAATTGCTTTTAGAGGTGAAAATCATCAAAGCAAATTTATTACTTTCATATGGTTGGTGCTGTGGTAGACCATTTGGTGTGTGGGGTTTTTTTTTACTCGTACCGAGGAACAAGTTGTCTTCCTGGCGTTTTTTCTTACCGCGGTGTTCCCTTAGACATCCAAAGCTACGCGTACTAAGAAGGTACGTTCGGTAGATTGAGGAAAATGTTTTTCCGATGCACCTCTCCCCCTTCATATTACCGCCAAAAAATCTATTTGCGTTCAGGAAGCTGCAAGCATGGTTTGGTGGGACGTGTTTTGTGAATTTAAATAAAATTTTTTGAAATGTCGCTGGTGAACTGTCAGCTGAATAGAGACTTTCGACAACCTACTCCATTTTCCTTTGTCGGAGGTTAGTCGGAAGACGGAAATCCGGACTTCCGGAGTAAAATTTAGTGCTGGCGCAAAAATACTGTTTTATTTATTTGAACACTAGTTTTCTAATCTTTTCAGTATTAATAATAATTATTATTATTTTTATTCCTGGTTTATATTTTAATATTAAGATATTTTAGAAAAAATATATTAAATAGATTGCGGGTTCAAGTCCTGCCGGTGAGCCGTTGTACCTTTTTCGAAAAATTCAGAATATTTACGACTTATGTTCTTTCTTTCTTTGATACCTCATGTTTCTCCAATACTTTCCATCACCTTCGAAAATCTTATTAAATATTCTTGAATACTTGGCTTACAAAGAGTTTATCGTAGGCTACGATAAGCGTGATAAGTAGATCACTAATATCAGATTCAAAAATTTCTCATTTTTACCTTCTCTTAACCTTAACCTCTTGAAATCTAAAAATAAAAAAAAAATCTTAAAGGTCTGTTCTCGAAAGACCGAAATCCTTCAAAAACTAGAAAATATATAAATTCTGCAATGCATTTTTTTTCAACTATTTAGGTATCCATTTACAAATTTTCGTAGAAAAATCTTTCAGAAATAGATTACAAGCTTTGTCTTTTCGTTAAGAGACCCTCTCCTTCCCTCATGTGAGGGGAAACCAGGAACCTTTTTAGTCCTCAAAAGCACCCACCTGCCAAGTGCCAAGTTTCAAGCAAATTGATTCGGTAGTTTCCGAGTCTCTATGGAATAGACAGACAGACAGACAGGAATTCATTTTTGTAAATATAGATAAGAAGATAAAAACTCAATCTGTAACATTTTTTTTTATGAAATTTTTGAAACAAAAATCACGTTGTTAACAAACAGAACAACTATGACACATTTTGAGAAGACTTTTTGTTTTCTAAATAATTAGAACCTTGCTGGCTGATCACTGGAAAAAGTTAAATTTGTGCTGAATCCATATTAAAAATTAAATAGAACCTTGTTATTGAACCTTTTTAAAAAGCAAGGCTTAGAAAATGCCTCTAATTAAGCGAGCAGCTTTTTTAGGAAGGCATAAATATATAAAACATAAATTTGTCATTCGAATTTCAAAACAACATTTTTACAAATTCGAAAGTTTACAAATGAATTTCAACTCAAATTTGAGAAATATCTTTAACAATCGATGATTTATCAAAAGTTATGAAAAACTTATTATTGAAATACTCATTATTTAAAGACTTCCGAACGATGTTCTTCAGAATGAGTTTAGATGGAATATCGAACGCGGAGTCTATCTAATCGTTTTGCACTTAGTTGAAAACATTATAATGTATTTGTTGAATGAAGTCAAGAACAATAATCATAATCGACAGCACAGCACAATCGAAGAAATACTTAAAAATATTTTGAATTTATTAGAAATTCTTAAAAAAAAAATAAAACAACTATATTCCCTTCCTATTCAACGGCATCTTTTTGGATTAAAAAGTGGGAATATTTCGTTTCCTAAATATTTTTCTAACGATCCACCAATTAAGTAAATCAAAACATACAATCCCGCTACCGTGCCCCTAGTATTGTTTCAGAAAAAGAGAACGCATGTTCTCGAAAGCCATTTAAATCAAACAAAATCGTTTCCTGTTTTCCTATCTCACGTTCCGGTTGTTCATTTGAATCCAGGAAATGGGAAAATCTCCTGGAAGGTATAGGTAATACCTACATGAGCAACTCGGTTCCCCTAACTACACGATTTTTGTTGGGTTTGAAATTGAAAAAAAAAACATATCCTCTGTCTATCGCGTTCAGGGGGAACTTGGAACGTATTTCGGCACTCGATACGTTTCCAAAAATACTGAAATCAAAGAGATGCTGAGGATAGAATCAGAATCGTAGTGTATTTAAATTATTAAAACTTAAACAAAAATGATAGCTTAATTTAGAACGGGGTTTTGATTTTTTGGTTTCAACTCGCTGTTGACTTTTAACTTTGAACTAATAATAAATTTTAATACATTCTCAAACAATAGTCTTTCACCTAGTTTTGCCCACACTGATAAAACACACAAAAGGAAACACCATTAAAAAAAACTCAAATGATTTGAAAGACTGCCAAACCTGTTCCAGTTGGCTCATTTCATCAATAGATATTTTAGCGCCGTGGCTAAAAGTGGTGGATGAATGCGGCTAATTTCAAATACTAAATCAATGCTTGAAAGAGGTGATAGGAGAAAAGCAGCATGGTATTTTCAAAAAATTTGCATGAAAGAAGTTCTTTGAAGCTAAATTAAATGAAGAAGCTTCCTTTTGATAAGAAAACCTTGACTAGATTTTTTTAATTTCGAAATTTTTTGTTTCTATATTATTTGAGCCTGGAATTATCTTCGTGATTTAATTTAACCTAAAATCTCTAATATTTTTAAACAATCTTCGTTAGGGGGGCAGCCAAATGGGTCATGTCGAATTTTGCAAACCGACCTATGCAAAATGTCAGCTAAATCGGACTTGATTTGGGGGTGCCGCAAAGCGCTCAAAGTATCGGTTTTTTTTTTACCCTCAAAAATCATCAAAGGGGGGCAACTAAAGGAAATCGAAAAAATCGAAATTTTAATTTGACTGACAAATGACTTAAACATGCATAAAGCGTCGCAATCTGGTGTTATCTGTAAAAAAATTTCTTTGTCAAAAATCGATTTAAGAATTTCAAAAATCACGTAAGGAGCGACCGAGGGAAATCAGGAAATCCGAAATGTTAATTTTTATGTCAAATGACTTAGAAAAACAAGAAGTCGAGATCTAATGGAATCTCAAAAACAAAATTTTTACCGAAAATCGACTTTCTGAAACTAAGTCGATTTTCCGAAAAATTCCGGTTTTCCGATTTTTTGTTTCAGAAATACGATTTTTGACCAGATATTTTTTTCGAGATTACACCAGATCTCGACGTTTAATGCATTTTAAAGTCATTTGGTATTAAAATAAAAATTTCATTTTTACGGATTTCCTTTGGTGTCCCCCATAAGTGAGTTTTGAAGGCCAATAAACCGAAACCTCGAGCGCTTTGAAGCACCATTAAATCAAGTTCAATCAAGCTGAAATTTTGAACAAGTTAGTTTTTTTTCCAATCTACAAAATGTTTATGGTCGGTTTTCGAAATTGGATCATGAAATTTTTCCCACACATCCTTTGCCACTCTAATGTTAGCACATGATCGCAGAAGATTGCAAGGCATTTAAAATAAAATTTAGTTTATAAATGTTTTCAGAGCTTAACGTAATTTTTCAATAATTTAAAACATTTTTGGGGCCGGCTAGTAAAACTACCAAAATGAGCGTGGCGACGAACGTGTTAAAAACGAATTTTCGAAAGTCTTTCTATTGTTCGTAAAAAAAAATGAATCGTTTTCTTAGAAAAATCCTTTTTTTTTATTCGAATCGATGCGATGGTGTTTTTCGCCATCACTTCCATTTAAAAGTTTCATGGAGCTTAACCATAGCGATTTTTTTGTGTGCCCATTTTTGAAAAGTTGTTTCACAATTTATTTAAATTTTGTCGTGAAGCCTCCTTTTTCCTATAAACGGTGTTCTTTTTCTAATTTGAAGTTCCGTATGAAATCTTTGCATTGAGATGGTGAGCATGGTTTCAAAATCATGGAAAAATCATAATTCACAGATTTTCAACCAGATTTGTTACAATGTTACAGTCATATTTTTGGCTACAGTTATATATAAGGCTGAATCATGAAAATCTTGGTAATGTGGATTGCTATTTATTTTTAAGTAAAATAACTCAATTTAGTCAATTTATTTTAATCAATGTTTTTCATGATTTGCTCATGAAATTTCTGAAAATAGGATGACACGAGAAAACAAAATTCACATTTTTCTGAGGTGCAACGAATCTCAAAACTGATTTCGACTTATTCGGGGGCGCTGAGTACAACTATTCAATTTTTTTTTTTGTCAGCTCTAGTTTTCGAGATTAAGTAAAAAAATAGATAGAAAATTATTTGTGTTTCTCTTGTGACAAAACTGTAAAATACAAATACTAATTGACTCAATCATCAACTTTCCCAAAGACCGCGAGTAATTTTGAATTCTGAGAAAAATGTTATGGAAGTTTTCATACTGTTATTTTATTTTCTAACCTGCAAAAACTAGAATTTTGACGAAATTTTAAAGAAAAATTAAACTTAATTGAATCTTTGATATTTTTAAAAGCGTAAGTCAAAACATTTCGCAGTCTAAGTTGTCGAATGAATTAAAATTTTTAATTTACAATACTCAATGACTTTCTTTAAGGGGGGGGGGGGAAATGAGCCGGTGACGGAGCACTTTCGAGGATGCCTTTCAGAAAACAGGATTTGCGGTGGACACTGTATCTCAGCACAGAATCATCTGAAGTAAAAAAATCAGAGCAAAATATTTTTAATAGATGGATGTTTTTCTCGACCCCAACGTTTTTATTTAACTTAAAAAAAAATTTATGAAATTTTTGTGGCTGTTTGAAGTAAAAACTACGATTTTTCACGAAAAAATCCGCCATTTTTTATCTGTAAAATCTTCCCAAAGTAAAAAAAAAAGAAAAACGTTGGGGTCTGGTATTTTATATGTAGAAAATATGTTCCAAATTTGAAAAGAATCGGATAAGAAGTTTTCAAATGACGATATCCACGGACTTTAAAAATGTGCTTTCGAGAAAAACGCGTATGAAGTTTCTGCTCTTGCTTTCTTGCAGTATTAGATAGGAGGAGATAAAGACCTATAATTTTCACAGTTTTGTTTCAATTGACTTGAAAATTTGACACAACATTCTTAAAATGTTTTACAATAAGAAAATAAAAAAATTAAAAAATCGATTTTTTGAAAATGTTAGACCTTACCCCCCTCTTAATGATGTCAGAATAAGTCATATTTAATCTCATTTTTTGGAATTTCTAAAAAATTGTAAGCAGAATTCAATTTTTTGAAAGCGTCTCTGATTCTCTGATACAAGAATATCTAGGCAATATTTGAGTCCTTGATTGAATGAAGGGTTGTAAATTATTTAAAACCAGCTTTTGATATTTATGAAGGTTTATTGGTTTATCAGTTATGAAAGATAGATTTTACCTAAAACTGATCGATCATTTAAAAAAATTCCACACGCAAGTGATAGACAATATCATGGCCGTAGGAACGGAGGGGGGGGGGGGGTTGAGGGTCAACCCCCCCCCCCCCCCCCAGAAGATTCAAAAATGCTAAGTGAAATTTTTTATGCTTTGACATTTCCAATCAAAATTTGATAAACAACTAAAATGATTCAAGAGTAACAATACAGTTACAATCTCAACTCCAAAACCTCGAAATCTCATGCGAGGACCACAATTCTACAACAGTTTTTCAAAAAAAAATTCACTTGTTGATAATTATTGAGTCCCAAAAAATGAATTCCAAAAAAGTTAGACTAAGCTTACCAGATTGTCCGAATTTCAACCAGATTTTCTCATTCTATTTGCAAAATCAAACGAAAATTTCAATTTAGTTCTTAGAATAATGTATTTTGCGTTCAATTTTTTTTCAAAACAATTTTGTCAAAATAAACATAATCCATGATTTAGTAGCCTTCAATATGATTCTGAATCGGCTGAAGTGTTTCGATAAAATTAAAAAAGTTTTTCACGTGTTGCTCATCTTGATTTTAATGGAATAGTTCTTAAATTTGCCTGAATTTTGGCCGGATTTTAGGGAAAATTTTGAAACAATATGCCCTGATTTCGCAAGGTTTTAAGATAAAATTGCCTGGATTTGCCCAGCCGGAAACTTGTGAAAAAATATCTAGTAAGTATCCAGTTTATTGTTCTTGATTATGAGTTTGGATCATTATCAATATTTAAAATTCAAACCATTTTTTGAATTAGGATCTAAAATTTTTATCCGGTGTTTATGCGGAGTTGAAAGATAAGAAAAATTTATGAGTCTAGAATTGTTCAATTACGAATAAATAATTTTAAAAAAAAATCATATTGATAACCGAAAATTCAGAATCGAATAAGAAATTTTTGGTTAAGGGTTCTGATACAAATTTCGCTTTTTAGTTTTACATTTATAGAATTTCTCATCTGGAATTGAGAATCAGGTTTTGAATTAAGGTTAAAAATGCAGAATTTTGACTTGGAACAAAAATTCAAGATTCGCATTTGATTAAGCTCTAATTTAGTTTTTCTAATCAATATTAAAATATCACTGTTAGAATTTTATTAAGGATTCAAATTGAAGGAATCAATTAAATTTAAAATTAAATTAAATTAAATTTCAATCAAAGTCAGTTAAGGGGGGGGTAGGGTCTAACGGGTAAAAAAAACACCATTTTCACGATTTTTTTCTAGAGCTATCGTTCAAACAAATGTATTCAAATTTTTTGCATTATACAAAGCATTGTTAAAACAACATTTAGTAATTTTTTTCGTAGAAAAATATTGAAAAGTGAGCCGGTGACGGAGCACTTTCGAGGATGCCTTTTAAAAAACACGGTTTGCGGTGGACACTGTATCTCAGCCCAGAATCATCTGAAGTCAAAAAATCAGAGCAAAATATTTTTAATAGAAGTTTATCTGGACCCCAACGTTTTTATTTAACTTAAAAAAAAAATTATGAAATTTTTGTGGCTGTTTGAAGTAAAATCTACGATTTTTCACGAAAAAATCCGCCATTTTTTATCTGTAAAATCTCCCCAAAGTAAAAAAAATAAAAAAGAAAAACGTTGGGGTCTGGTATTTTATATGTAGAAAATATGTTCCAAATTTGAAAAGAATCGGATAAGTAGTTTTCAAATGACGATGTACACGGACTTTAAAAATGTGCTTTCGAGAAAAACGCGTTTGAAGTTTCTGCTCTTGCTTTCTTGCAGTATAAGATAGGAGGAGATAAAGACCTATAATTTCTACAGTTTTGCTTCAATTGACTTGAAAATTTGACACAACATTCTTGAAATGTTTTACAATAAGAAAAAAAAAATAAAAAAATCGATTTTTTGAAAGTGTTAGACCCTACCCCCCCCCCCCCCCCCCCCCCCTTAAGAAACACAAACCTGGTGAAAATCATATATAAAAATCATATCTAGATTCATTTAAATGAATTTATTTTTTGAAAAATCTAGATTTTAATTTTGAAAACTTCAATCACAGGATTAAAATTATGAAATGTTTAATAATAAATTATAATTCTTGACTTGTTTTTTTATCCTCAGGTAAAAATTCAGCTGAAAAATTTATTTAATGTTACCTATTTACATTCATTGCAAATTCTTCAAAATCAAAGGTCCATACTAAAATTTTCAATTTTAATCGAGTTTACAAGAGTAGAGAATAAACCTTATTTTAACCGTAACCCTATTTCTTTTTTTAACTATTTGAGGCCCTTGGAGCCACAGGGGTATAAGTGCATAAAAGCTTATTTCGAGAAAACACGCTTTTAAGTTGTTGTGTTTGGTCATTTTCCAAATAAAGCTTAGTTCTTTTAGAAATGGGACAGTTACGAATGCCTGTATCTCAAAAACTATTCGTTTGAACGAAATAGTTTCTATGAAGAAAATGAAGGTAATGTTATGATCTTTCATGAAAAAATTTGAAAAAAAATATTTACTGTTTTTTGTTAAGGAAATTTCTACTTTATTTTTGGTATCTCCCATTGGCCGGCGCACACTTTTCTCAGTCATGGTATTGATCAGTTTCTTCAACTTATACTTCGTAAAATCTATATTTTAGGTGGCTTCACCTTCCTTCTTCAATTTCTGATACTTTTCGGTCCAATACTTCTCTTTTAAAAGAAACTGGAAGCATTTCAGTGAATATACAGTTGTTTCGAAATGAACAAATTTGATTATTTTTGATCACATTTTTTAACGTTTTTTTTTTTGTACCGGTTTAACAGCTTAAGAGCTTTGGAACTATCAAAAAATGGTTGTTTGAGGTTGGGTTTCAATGAGTCATCACTAGGCAACACTTTCAGCTTATCGGAGAAAATTGTTTTGGACATTTCAGCGATCTACCCTTAGTTTTTCGTTTATTGAAAATTAAAAAGGCTGGTATGAGACTTGACTTCCTTGATGACCCTTAACCGTTGTTGCCGATCATGTGCTTCACTCCAATACTTGATTTGAACTTTGTGGACATTATTGACAGTGTTTGCATACTTATCCACCACAAAAACTCAGTAATTCTTTGAATAATCAACGGTTTTGTCAGCTATCAATTTGATAATGACGAATTTTAAAGGAAACTGTGCAAAATTATTTTTTTCTTTTTCTCTTGCATCGTACATATCTCAAAAACGAGTTAATTTTAAATTTTGAAAAAAATAGGTCGAATAGTACTTTTTACAGGCAACAAAATGCTGTCAAAATTTTTAATATCCAATAACTAGTTAACGAGCTATTAGCAAATGAAAGTGTCCCATTTCTAAAAGAACTAAGCTTTAGTTTTAAATATGAAAAATCGTTTTGCATCATTAACTCAAAATCGACCATTTTGTCACTTATACCCCTTTGGCTCTGAGGACCTCATTTCAGAGTATTTAATACATTTTTAGCCATGCTTAAAATGGTTATGCTTGTGGTTCAAAAGAATAAGCTTGCTCATTTAAATACCTAAGTAAAAAAAATTCTTTAAATGAAGCGTTAAAAATCCCTTTCATCGATCATCGTTTCTACATCATTGTGTCACTCGCGACTTTTATCAACAATGCAGTTGGCTTGGCACACCAGTCATTGAAAAACTTTTTGGAACAACAAGAACAACTGTGTTCATGTGCTCGAAATCACGGAAATCAGCTCAGGAGGCAACTGACTTACGAACTGAGCTGTATCACATGTCTTCTTATTTTTGAAAACTTTATGAAAAAACATTAGTAACTCCTAGGACTTATTTTCAAAAATAAATATCTAACTTCTAATGCGCAATTTAATAAACTTGTAATTAGTATGGGAGAGTGGGGAATCATGGACCACTTTTTTGTTCCATAACTTCTTTATTATCTATATATATAAAAATGAATTTCTGTCTGTCTGTCTGTCTGTCTGTCTGTCTTTCTGTCTGTTCCCTATAGACTCGGAAACTACTAAACCGTGAAACGTGAAACTTGGCAGGTGGGGGTAATGGAGGCCGGGGAAGGTTCCTATTCTGGTTTCGGACCCCTCCCCCTAACAGGAAGGGGGGGAGGGGCCTCCCAAATAAAAAACTATTTTTTGCATAACTCGAGAACCCATCAAGCAAATGGTATCAAATTTGGCATGAGGTGGTATTTGGGAACGGGGAATATTTCAATGAATATTAGGTACCCCTCCCTCCTCTCAGTGGGGTGATAGGAACGGGGGAGGGGGGTTACCTTACAATTTTTCATATAACTCGAAAACTAATCGAGATATTGGAACCAAATTTGGCATGGGAATGTATTTTGATATGAAAAATATTTCAATTATTATTTGAGGCCCCTTCCTCCCTGCAGTTGAAAGGGGGAGGGGCCTCTTTCATATTTTTTTTACATTAC
Organism: Uranotaenia lowii; assembly: GCF_029784155.1. Taxonomy (NCBI): domain Eukaryota; kingdom Metazoa; phylum Arthropoda; class Insecta; order Diptera; family Culicidae; genus Uranotaenia; species Uranotaenia lowii. Next base: position 100,817,527 of record NC_073693.1, on the reverse strand, counting down.
TCAAAAATTAATAAAGCAAATGAAACCAAATTTGGCATGGGAAGGTATTTGGATACGAATAATATTTCAATGATTATTTCAGACCCCTCCCTCTTTCCAGTAGGGAGATAGAAAGGGGGGAGGAGCCCTCTTTTTAATTTTTTACATAACTCAAAAACTAATCAAGCAAACGGAACCAAATTTGGCATGGGTGGAAGTTTGGGAACGTGACATGTTCTAATGATTGTTTGAGACCCCTTCCATCTTCCAGCGGGGAGAAAGGAAAGCGGGAGGGAAGTTTCATAAAATTTTTATTGCACAACACAAGAACTACAACAACAAATGGAACCTAATTTGGCATGATATTAGGGTACGAGAAATGCTTCTATGAATATTTCGTATCCCTCATACCTTCAAAAAGGTGGATGAAAAGGGGGAGAAGAGGTCTCCCTTACAATTTTCAGTATAACTGGAGAGCTGATCGAGCAAATTGAACCATATTTGGCATGTGAGGGTATTTGGATACGATAAATGATTCTATTATAAATTGAAGCGCCACCTTTTTTCAACGGAAATATAAAAAGGGGGAAAGGGGGGCTTCTATACATTTTTTTTGCATAACTCGAGAATTAATAGAGCAAATGAAATAAAATTTGGTATCAAAAAGTATTTGAGAACAAAAAATACTTTTATGAATATTATGTTCTCACCCCTCCATTCAATGGAGAGAAAGGAAGGGGGATGGTACTTCCTTTCAGGTTTATGCATAACTCAAGAATTTACAACGCAAATAAAACCAAATTTGGCATGGGATGGTATTTTTATACGAGAAATTTTTTTACGTCAAACAATTCCTTTCTTGCGGTGGGATGATAGAATTGGGAATAAAGAGGGAAGAGGAGAGAAATGGACAAAACTTAACATGGAAAATCATTTTGGTATGATTCTATGATTATCTGACACACCATGCTCTATTCAGTGAGTAGGAGGAGGGAGGAGGAGGGAGGTTAGCCCAATACAATTTCGTTAGCATTAGTTCTCAATTTATGCTAATGAAGCCAACAAATGGAAACAAATATGGCATGGAAAGGTACTTGGTTACGAGATATGTTTCTACGATTGTTATAGACCCTTTCGCTTTACAGTGTAGAGAGGAGAAAAAAGGAGGGGGTTCCATATAAATTTTGTTGTAAAGCTTTAAAACTTTTCAACCAATTTAACAATATTTGATACAAAAGATTTTTGGGAATGAATAAAATGGGTATGATTATTAAAGATCACCCCCCGTTCAGCAGGGAGGGGAGGGAAGGACAGGGGGGGTCTCTCTTATCAGTTTTCTAGCATAAATCCAGAATATATCAAGCAAAAACAACCATATTTTATGAGTTGAATTATTTGCGTACGATTTATTTGAGACCCTCCTTTTTTAGGGCGAAGCTTAAAGAAACAGATTAAAATTATCAGATCTTTAAAACAAATTTATGGATCAAGATTCAGAATATAAGTTTAAGTTATTTTTGGATTGCCATCCGAAACTCCAGCTGCAGCTCTCATTTTATAGTGGTTGCTTATGAATTATGTTATAATTTTATTTAAAATAATGCCAACAAAGCAGTAAAAATTTGAGTAAATTCTGAAAATATCATTTGATTTTGAAAGGTGTAGCAAAGCACACCGGGTCAGCTAGTAAAAGATAAAATTAAAATAAAAAATGGTATGGTTTTCTACATTTTCACGGTATCATATGGTTTTTTTTTTATTTTTAATAAGTTATTTTCTCCAAATTTAGACTGTTTAAAAAAAAAGCAATATTTTTTGGATTTTGAAAAATGGTGGGGAATCGTGGGCCACTAAATCCAAATTGACCAAATAACATGCAAAGCTTATGAGTTGACCCAACACTGTGATTTCATAATACATTTCGTTATTTTAAAGCAATTTCAGATGATGAAATAAAAAAGGAAGCTGTGTATGATCGAATAGATTCCAAAACCTGGCTCGCGAACGTTTTGGCAAAATTTCTTATAAAGGATGTACAAAATATTTTTCATAACTCTTCATTTGGCATAAGAAAACTTTACAGATAGGAAAAACGTATTTTAATTCCTCAATGTGTATAAAAACTTAAAAATATAGGTGGTTCAAGATGTGTGGCCCACGATTCCCCACAAGCTATGATTTGCAAATTGGTTGCGTTTGTGTGACTTATTGATGTTTCATCAAAAATTCCTTTTTCATGTGAAAGATCATGACAAAACTAAGATCATAAGCGTATGAGCATATTTTTGTTATGCACTTTAAGTTCCCCATCGATGAAATTAGCGGGTGTTTTTTTTAATTATGTAAGTAAATTTTTCTAACTTTTTTTAGCTTGATAAATAAAAGAAGCATATCATGCGTATCTCAGTCAACAAAATATAGAAATATATGCTCACGCAAAACGACGACGATGACAGTTGGTTTGAGATTTTCATCTCAACACACATCTGAGATATTAAAAGTGGCCCACGTTTCCCCCTGGCCCACGATACCCCACTCTCCCCTACATAAATATACATTTTTTTCACTTGTGCATTGTGCATGCATTTTTCAAGCAAAAATGATTGAGGAAAAAATTGTCATCAAACCCCCCCCCCCCCCCCCCCAACCCCCATGAGCCGGTTCTTCCTGCGGCCCTGGACAATATCTGTTAAATGTTTTGAATTCGGGACATCAAAATCTTACAAAATTAGTTATTGAATCATGGGCACAAAAAATCATCGGCAGTAAATATTCGGCTTTTAGAATGTTTGAAAAGATAATCAATTTTCGCCAGCTAAGTTATGAACCTTTCAAGCTAGTTTATCGCACGACTTCCAATTATGAACACATTCATCGCAATCCGTTGGCATTAATTACCGCCACAAATTGATAAACAGCTCATCGAAAGTAAAAATAACCTGTCAAAATCGGGATGAGAGAAAATGCTGAACCATTTCCACGGTCAACCACCATCCAACTTCTTCAAAACTATACAGGTAAAGATCCGTGAAGAGTGAGTGAGTGGTTGGTGAAAAAGGAACCCCCCAAAGTAACACTAAACAAATTGCCCCTGTTTTGGCTTTTTGCGCCGTGCAAAACCAAACCCACAAAAACAAGATTGATGACCGATCGATCCGAGCATCATCAATAATCCACTACGCGCTGTGTTTCTGTTGGGGAAAGCGGCTGTATTTTTGCCGAAATTTTCCAACCCCCTGCCAGTTTGGTACACACAAACGAAATAAAAAAAAAACTTACCACCAGGAAAGTCAATAGCAAAACAACTCAACTCCAACAAGTGGATGATCTAATGAGCCAAAGTAAAATTAAACGGAAGATCGTCCGAAAAAAGTTCTTCAAAATCAGCCGGGGGGATCATCGAGATGGATCTTTTTTTCGGCTAGGTTGTTGCCTATTTGGAATATTCTGCATCATTATTTTGCTTTTTCCTCAAATAACAGCTGTCAGAGCGTTCGAAAGTGTACGTCAGTCAGTCACGATGCTGAGTGAGTTGGGGAAGAAAAAAGAACCTCGCACCCCACACGCGCATTTTGGGGAAACCTGTTCGAGATGTTCGAAAACGGAAGATGAACCAGCATCTGCCAATCCTCGAAACAACCTGTGCCGGTGTTGGATTTACTTTCCCTTGAGTAAAGCATCAGGCACGTGTAAGTCATTTTTTTGCTGAATTCTACAAAATTAAAAAAAATAATTGTCATGAGTACTAAATCATGAGTTACTTAAGCAAGAGAGCTTAAAGTACTTATTTAACACAAAATATTGAACTTAAAACGCTCAATAATCCTAAAGGGATTCGATTGGTTCTCGATTGCGGAATCAAGAATTCCGGATTTTAGCATCTGAAAAACATTGGAACGCAATCTCAGGTGAAAAAATGTGACACGGGCATTCCTGTCACATCACACTTCTTCCTCGACCACGGGAAAGATTTCATCAAACATATCAGCAGGTTTTCGAGAAATGCGTCAGCGCACACAAGAGAACTGTATTTTGGTTTTTCTCAACAAAAAAAAAAAACTTTAACCGGCTGTAAAAAAACAAAACCTGTCATACTTACGTACATATGAGATTGGGGTAATTTTTGAGTAATCTTTCCCCAAACTTTGCGCTGCGTTGACAGGTGGGTATAGGTTCGGAAATTCGACTTAGGAAAACTAAACCCAGCTTAGCAACGCTTTACCAATTTCTACTGAAACACTTCTCCGAAGAAAAGAAAAAAACAATTCTCGGAAGGACAACGAACCTGCTTCCCCATTTTTTTGGGATGGAAAATCCTCAAGTGGACAAAAAAAAAACGGCCAGCTCCCGAGGGAAAATATCTGTTTACAACGGCTTGGAGCTCGTCCAAAAACTGTAGTAAACGTAGAACGTCGACGACGTCATTCGTAACGCGGCACACCGCAGCGCGATCATCATTTGACGGATGGGAAAATGTTTGGCTGAGCTGAACCAGCTTTGGTACTATGAGTCGGTAGACTTGGTGGGTTTCCTCTTGAACTTGACTTAGAGGAAAGACCATTTCCCAATCTGCTTCTATCAATCCGTCGAAATACAAGTGCTTTGACCTTATCTATCGAAAAAACCTGGCTCTCGAATAAAATTTTTCAAGCTATTTCGGAAATCTTATAGTAAAACGAAATCAAAGCGTTAACAATGAAAAAATCTCAATTATGTTCAAAAAGCAGTCTTATTTGTTGAAAGGCATTTTCATCACCGAATGTTAACAAGGAATATAAATATGAAGTCTTTGTAGTAAGGAAATGGCTTCAAACCATGAAATTCCTAAAACCTTAACTGAACTTAATTTTACCCTTTTATATATTTTTCCCAAATGGTTTCATAGTACTGTCATTGGCTTTATGTGAAGTTCTTCTTAAAGTATGATGTGGCCAGCAAACCGGGAAAACCGGGAAAAAATCGGGAATTTTGAATCAAAACCGAGTAATTTCTTTATGAATTGTTTTTCCCAAATCTATTGAATTCTGAATTCAAAGTTCATTCATATCATATGACTAATTTTTTTTCTCAAAAGCTTTATATTACATAGCAAGGCTGCGAAATCTCATAATATTGGGATTATGATGAGTGAGATGTTCCCTTTTTGAATTTAATCTCATCGTAAACATCCCCATCAACAACTGTCTTGAATGTTGACGTTTTCTCAGCCTGAGTGAGAGTCATGAACAGAAAAACTAGTTTTGCGATGACAGAAATGCCAGACGTAAAATAATGACAGAAAATAAGAAATAATATTTGCGCGATTTTCTGAAAAATAAAAGTCAGATCTTAAACATCTTCTTCCAAGCCAGAGGTCATGAGATCGTATCCCGGTCACGGCATACATAGTACACTTTCTGTGGGTTGGTGGTTTGCATTTGTAAGATGCTAGCCATCTTATCCTTGAAAGATGTACGCCTTAGAGTTAAGTAAATTAGATCTCTTAAAAGAAACATGAAGTTTCACTGAGATCCTATTGTGTGTGTTCGTTTTTTTTTCAAAACAAGTTTTCCAGTTCAGAATAAACTGAACCTACCACTACTTTAAAAAAAACACGGCCAGTTATACCTGCTTAATGTTTTTATGCATAAAAGACTTCATTTCAAAAGAACTTCCTGAAGAACACACATTTACAAATTCAGTTTCATCATAATTTTATAAGAATTTGTTTACTTTATTTCTGTCTAAAGTGAATAAATTTGTCTCTTGTCTTTTTTGTCGTAGTTTGCAAATTAATGTTTCATCTGTTTACTTGATAATCAACGAATATTCTTCTTGGTTCATGGGAAGATTGAAGACATACAATTTATGAAATTGTAATTCCCACAGTTATGAACTTTTAATCTGGTAATAACGTTGGTGAAAAATTTCTACATTTTTATCATGGCCAAGGATGCGCAAATATCGAAATTCCCAAGCTCAAAGCTTAAAAAATACAATAACTTTATTTGCTTGCCAGAAAAACATTTAAATTCCTTAGATACCACAGCAAACTTTAAAAAAAACTGATAAAAATTATTCGATTTCTTTGAATACTTAGAAACTGGCTTGAAGTTGAAGTTCTAACGTAGCTATGAAGAATATCTATATTGATGAAAAAAAATAATACCTCATTCTTGCAAACATATTTTAGGTTAAATAGAAAAAAATTTCTTCCATTTGAAATTCAAAAAAGTTTTTAACCAACAAATAAACTATTCCATTGATAACGCATCCGTAACAAGGTTATCGAAATCACAGAAAAAACTTAATTTCACAGAATTTTGAGCAAATTTTCATCACAGAATCTGTGTTACAGAACACAGAATTTTTAAATATTCGCAGATATCACAGAAATGGATTTCCAAAAATATATTTATTTTTATCAATATAAAGTGAGTATTTCTTACCTTGAATTAGATAAGTATGATAAAATTGGTAATGTTAACTGATTTTTCCCAACTAAAATGTTAAAAGGCCCAATTTATCATGAATTTTCAATGAAATCAAAGGAAACAGCATTACGGAAAACCTTTACCGAATTTTTGGATAAAATTACAGAAAGTCAGATTTTTTTTATCAAAAACACAGATTTTTTTTTCGGCAACCTTGATCCGCATCCCAGTTTTTGCAACCGCCTGTAATCGACAGCATGTGAAGAGAATTTATTTACCAAATAAAATATAATAACGAAACAACCAAATTTTCCTAATCAAATGAAAACAACCGCGTGTATCTTCTATCTAAACAGTTTATTTTTTTACTTAAGTTTAAAAAAATCATGTTTATAATATTTAATGCATTTTCATAAATTTTACAAGATGCGTTTTGTTTACGTTGGCGCACAAATCTTTCTCAAATTCTACTTCACTTCTGAAGTATAAAATATGGCCGTTGCTCTAGAAAGTAGGATATGAATTAATGTCAGTCAATAACAAATGTCCGATGAAATTATTATTCTATTCAGCGCGCCTCAAGATGATTTGTAGAATTCTTCATAGAAAAAAAATCGAGATGTTCGAAAACGGAAGATGAACCAGCATCTGCCAATCCTCGAAACAACCTGTGCCGGTGTTGGATTTACTTTCCCTTGAGTAAAGCATCAGGCACGTGTAAGTCATTTTTTTGCTGAATTCTACAAAATTAAAAAAAATAATTGTCATGAGTACTAAATCATGAGTTACTTAAGCAAGAGAGCTTAAAGTACTTATTTAACACAAAATATTGAACTTAAAACGCTCAATAATCCTAAAGGGATTCGATTGGTTCTCGATTGCGGAATCAAGAATTCCGGATTTTAGCATCTGAAAAACATTGGAACGCAATCTCAGGTGAAAAAATGTGACACGGGCATTCCTGTCACATCACACTTCTTCCTCGACCACGGGAAAGATTTCATCAAACATATCAGCAGGTTTTCGAGAAATGCGTCAGCGCACACAAAAGAACTGTATTTTGGTTTTTCTCAACCAAAAAAAAAAACTTACCGGCTGAAAAAAGCAGAACCTGTCATACTTACGTACATATGAGATTGGGGTAATTTTTGAGAAATCTTTCCCCAAACTTTCCTAATCAAATGAAAACAACCGCGTGTATCTTCTATCTAAACAGTTTATTTTTTTACTTAAGTTTAAAAAAATCATGTTTATAATATTTAATGCATTTTCATAAATTTTACAAGATGCGTTTTGTTTACGTTGGCGCACAAATCTTTCTCAAATTCTACTTCACTTCTGAAGTATAAAATATGGCCGTTGCTCTAGAAAGTAGGATATGAATTAATGTCAGTCAATAACAAATGTCCGATGAAATTATTATTCTATTCAGCGCGCCTCAAGATGATTTGTAGAATTCTTCATAGAAAAAAAATACGAGTGTAATATTTAACCATACGAAATAAAACATTGTTTAGTTATAGTAAAATCGCCAATTTGATCATTTACTTTCTTATTGACGAATCTGAAGTGGTCTAGATGAAAATGGAAAGCTCAGAGCTTCGTTTTAGAGAATTTTTCCTTCTACGGTTGTTTCGGATTTTTTGCACGGTCCCGTCTACTGATCAGGTTTACTGACTGTATTGGTCGAAACTTCTGCCGAGAAATGTTAAAGGAATTGATCTCTCTTAATAATTAAAAAATAATATATGTGTGTGTGTAAATAATACACACTGAATTTCAGAAATTATGTGCATCCATTTATGTCGTGAGACGGAAAACTATGGAAATTAATAATAATATCTTACACTTTAACAATATGCTCTAAAGAACTTTATTGACCTTATGATAATTTATGACTGTGAACATAAAGCTAACAGCCGATAAAACTAAAAAAAATCTTAAATTCCTGAAATTAAGTGTAAACATCTCAGCCCTTGAAAAAAATAAATCGAATATGGTATTTTTTTTATTTTACACGTTAGGCTTAGCAAATACTACAAGTTTTATAGATTTAAATAGCCAGAAAATAGTTTTAAAAAAATTGCTTTTCATCCTATCCAGTGATGGTAAATTTCGCCCGTCACGGTTGACCCGACTAGTTTTGTTTCATCAAACGACTGGCACTGTTCTCAATTGACGGAGCCTCACTACTCGCATGACGGATAAAGCACGACAACAATCAACATTTCTCCATCATCGACTGGCGAAGCTCCTACACATGGTCAAAATTTCTCCCGAAAGTGACTGGCAAATCTCTTCACACTTCGATCGGCTGCTGACGGCAGGTACAAGTAATTGAACGACTTGCTGGCAGAGAGCAACAATTGCAATAAAAAACTGAAAACGAGCTTGCTGGCATGAGCAACAATAATAATAAATGCTTTTCTTGTTCCTCTTCGGTCGTCTTCGGCTTGCTGGCAGGAGCAACAATAATAATAAATGCTTTTCTTTTTCGTCATCGGTTGTTTGAATGCGATTGCTTGACTAGGTTATTATTTTAGCTTCAAATGAATGGGGAATGAATGACTGGCAAACGAAGTGACTGGTCGTTAAGGAACAGTCAATTGAGTTTGACGGACCAAGAGGCTTCACAGTCACAGCTTCACGCCTCATGACGATGACTTTTGCCAAGCCTGATCCTATCTGCTCATGCCCAGCAAACATGAAATCGTATCAGAAATGATAACTTAAGTTGATTACAATAATGATGTAACGAATTGCAATTCCAACTACATAGTGAAAAGATCGTATAGAATGTCGTCTGAAGTCAGTTTCCTCCCCATTATAGGGAGGGAAGGCTCCTATACAAAATAATTGGAAAATACGATAAAATTTATTTTTATTCAATCAATTGATAGGTGGTTCTCATAAAGTTTTGTTTATATGTTAGGATTATTCATAGCACACAAAAGTCCCTCCCATCAAAAAAGTGGGGTCCCCATTTGAAATTAAGGAAACATGAAGCAAAATTGGCCAGAAAACACCCAGGGTAATTTTCATCGAGAAATAAATCAAGAATATGTGATAACATATTATATATAATGGACCCTCCCCCACAAATAAATGATTTAAATAAAATGGACCCTCCCGATTTAATATCATGTTGAGGGGGTGCCTCACTCGATAATAAATATGTTGATTGCTTGCAAATGTATGGAACTCTCGTTTTATAAACATTAAGCTGCATTTGGATGTTACTGCTATTGGAAACCCCAACCAATATCAAAGTTTTATTTGTTTGGTTTTGATCACCGCACTTTCTTGTGCTTTTCTTTAATTGACATTTTTCGATGATTTACGACGGAAAACAAGACTGCTGTTTTTTACGTTTCGGCTTATTGAATTTCAGCCATCCTCAGAAAATAAAAACTTATTTTGTCGCGTGTTTCCTTTACGGCCGTCGTACGATATTTATCGTACACGGAACCGGTATGAAACGTGGAAGCTCTAGCCTCTATATGAGGTTTTATTTTGAAGTTAGGTGCCGTCCGTCTCTAGCGCTTTAATTTCGCAATCGAGAGGAACTGGGAGGGCTCTTTTGAGGTTAGGTGTCATAGCTTCCGCCTCTTGCGTTGTAACCCCGGAATCGGGATGAAACGCCGACGCAATTGCCTCCTGCCGATTTTAAGTTTTATGCTGGATCATTTTTTTCTCTCTTTCTCTTCGCTTTGACGTTTGTGCGCCACAATTTGGAACACGCTCATTTTTTTATAACCATTTTTTTATGATTTTTGTGTTTAAATCGCCAATTTGGTTATTTTTTAACAATATTTCTAGAAAGAATTTTAGCCATTCGGGAAATTCTCGAATACTTACCACAAAATGATTGAAAAAATTGTTATTTCTTTATAGCCATTTTGGAAAAGATTGCTTTTGCAGCCAGGTGCGTTTTTGAAAAAAAAAACGAACTCAAGTATTAAAACGTTTTGTATTGCTTGAAGTGAAAATTAAACGGCAAACGATCTCTGCTGAGGGTAGGTCTTTAATAAATAATATGCTAGATACTCGAAATAGGATGATGAAATTGCGGGTCCTCCGATAATCGAGAGCATTGAGAAGCTGGTATGGCCATTTTCCGTACCCTCCGGAAAGCTGAATCCGATCGAACTATCCATAAAACACCGACCGTAGAGGAGCCGGTAGATTCTTTGCTGCTGGTAGCTCAAAATGTCTCGGCGAGAACCTTAACAACAACACAATCAATCTCCGAACCAATAGTAGCAGCAACAACAGATTCCCGGATGATGCAACGGCAGCCTGCAGCTGAATCAGAATTAATTAACTGATTTTTACAAGTTGTACCAGTCAATGTTCAACCAGATGCTAGTGAGACGCAGGGAATGCGGAACACGAATATGCGAATGAGGGGTCAATTGTTGCCACAGGGCCAAAAAAATCGCATCAAGGCCAGCAACAGCAGAAGCCCTATTCCTGAGGGGATCGTAACGCAGGTGACCAGGGTTCTTGAGGGATCGAAGACAAAATGGCCAGAATCTGGGAAGAAGAGGAGGAGGTGATGCAGCTAATCATTGGAGGAATGACTATCGTGACCGGTGATATATAAGACTTTTACAAAAATGCCATTACAATTATTTTCCAACATTTTCACACTTATTATCTACCCCTACAAAACTATTTGGTAAAAATATAAATCTCTAAATGCTAAAGAGAAAGGTCAAAAATGGTTATTTTTGAACCATAAATGGTTAATACAATTCGAGCGTGAAGGGGACCGACTTCAAATTGGTTGTCTCACTCTTATTCGCATTTCCTCACTTTGTGAGTGCTTTAGCCGTATGTACACTAATAAACGTTACAGGCGTTAGGCCGAATGGTCATTATGTATGTCGACTGAACGTTAATCCTAATAAAAGATAGGGGAAAGTCGGGTAAGACGGACACCCTAAGGTAGAATCGCAATAGAAAATCAGATATTGCTTTTTTCATCGCAGTTTTCGTGCAGATGGGCAGTTTTGGTTGTTTGCTAACGCAATAACCATTGGAATTAGTAAATTTCCTTCATCAAGACTGTTTTTATAGCTATCCAAAACATGCTTGAAAATTACACTTTTCCAAAATGTTCGGGTAAAACGGACACTGCTCAAAAAAGGAACATGTTGCCGCAAAAATTGCTGTAAAACTAAATATTTTTGTGATTTAAGCATTTGAAAACGTTTTAAAACCAAAATGGAACCAAATGGTCCAAGTCCAGCAGCAAAACAGTGTGATTTCGGAATTCCGTGTTTTATAGGCGCTTTCTTAACTGGAGATCCGATTTTTGCAGTTTTTATGGCCTGTTTGACATGCCGAGTGCTTTTAGACCGACAATTGCTCTTGCCAAGGTCTTTCGAAGGCATATGGAGGATCAAACCGATGAAAATTTCAAAATACCTGGAGAAACTTGTGCGTCCGTTTTACCCGACCTTGAGGTGTCCGTCTTACCCGCCTTAGCAAATTTTTTTTTCCAAACGTTTGTTGTCCAAGCCTTTTGACGGAAATTCTATGATTTTCCTCCAGATGGTTTAAAAGAAGCCTGTTGGAAAACTGGCCACCGTTCCAGTCCGCGGTTGTTCAAAAGTCGCTGAGAAATAACAGCGAAAACTAAACGTCATGGTTGCCGCCAAAAGTGACCGCACGAGGAAAATTTTCACTTCTGTTAGCCATTTTGTATCGAGTTGCGTACTGCGTAGAAGCAGAATTAATCTAAAAGTTTAAAGTGTTCCGTTTTGCCAAATATTCTTTGTTCGTATCATAAGCGTAGGATCATTATCAGGCAAAACGCTGATATTTGATTGACCATCTCTGTTGAGAGCGCTAAAAGTAGCAAATCGGACTCTTTGCTCTCGATACAAGGTTGAAGTGAGTTGTATTAGGGCCGGAATAGCTAGGGTCACTGATTTAATTGAAGAATGTTGTGATAGGGCGGCAAATGAAAAGCGATGCACCATCACTACTAAACTATAAATATAGTCTGCTATCAGTACCAGTGCATCGCTTTTCATTTGCCGCCCTATCACAACAAAGCATAATAAACACTCTACCTTTGAAAACGATTAAATTTTTCATAAATTTTGCGAGTTATGAACTATTTCATGAGGAGAGGAAATTACATCAGATAATGGATCCTCCACGTTTTTGTTTGCTTTGTTTACTATTATGGGACCTTGCTTGCTATAAATAAACAACAGGTCTCGAAAGTGTTGATACACTTAGACGAACATATTCCCATCATTAGATTTGTTCCAAACATTGTAATTTTCGAAATATTGAAAGTGTCCGTTTTATCCGCTGTGTCCGCCTTACCAGACTTTCCCCTATGCTTAATGAACATCCTTCGTAGATGGGCCCCATGGATGCTAGGCCGAATGGACGTTAGGCGGAATGCATGCTAGGTATGCTATTGGGTATCCTCTATTCGGCCTAACGACCACTCGGCCTTACTTACGTCCTATTCGAGCAAACAACCTTCGGTCAAATAACCTTCGGCGAATGGGATGGCCTATTGTGCCGAGGGATTAGTAAATTATCCTGAGCTTTGTTATCCTTTAACCCTCCAGCTATTCTACCCAACCCAATCCTGCCGGCAATGTAAAGCATCTCTCCTGGTAGAATGCAAAGGAGTTGAAATTTTTTTCACGTACACATCTGTTTTCAGATTAATCCAACAGCTTGTAGCTCTTCTTAAGGAAATTACATTTTTTATGTTGTACAACACAATATCAAACCGAACGTTTTTGATGTCAAGGGAAGCTGAGTAAGTTCAAATTCCCATCTTCCTCGGGCGATCTGACCAGACGCCTCGAGGGTCACGCATAATTGATTCAATCGAATTCGGTTTTGCTTTCTCCTTAAAATAGGTGGTGGTTTGCATTTATAAAAATATACTCGTAAATCTAATAGGAAATCAATCGAGGAAGAAACCGCTTGCCGGCCTGCCATTTGTCTACGGTGTATCCGTTCTGATCCACATAACGAACACAGGACTATCAAGGCAAGGGTGTCGGTCTGTTTTAACTCCCGGCTCCCAAGAACTGCCAATAAAACCTGAAAATAGATTCCCATATAGTGGTTGGGATTATGAGTTTATTATGGAATAATAGGATGAAGAAATAATAAAATTTCGTGGAGAATAGAATTAGTAAGAATTGCTGGTTGATAAACTCAATTTGAAAAACTAACTCTTCCAAGTTTGGTATTCTTCTGAAAGTTGTCTTCTCGGTAGAATAACAATGTTGTGCTCGACGTTTTTCGGTCGATCTACTTCTTAGTTGGGTGCATGAACGCAAAAGTGAATTAGACAATTCTTAACGATAGAGAAAAGTTCGAAAAGGGAATCGCAAGTCTGGCCCAGTCTGACGGAACCGCGATTTGGCACGATCAAAAATAGCGGCCGCTACTAAGCCAATGGGAAATCGCGCACCCTATTTCAGAAATGATGCGAGAAAACCTCAATCGAGAGCGCCTGGAAAGTGTATAAATAACAGATTAATATTTTGTACACGATCCAATGGAGGAGGAATGATCCGTGAGGATAAAAATAGGTTCACCACCGATTGATCGGCCGATCGGCTAATGACTTTAAGGGTGGTGGTTTCATCTTCATCCGCGTTGGAGATGGGATGGAAAACCAGGGTTTGCGTAAAGAGGCCGGGAAACCGAAAGCGAACGTCAAGGTGTGCCTTTAAAAGCAACTTGTTATTTGCATTTATGATGATCGCACTCGAGCCGTTTCGAACCGATGATGTATAAGTAGATATACGGCTAACGCGGGTATCGGTCTATTTTCGATTTCGAAATTTGTACAAGGATTTTCGAACCGGGTTGTAGGGAATATTAATCGGTAAGGTTGAAGTTTTATTACTTGCGTCGCCGTTGTCTGGATTAGCGGCTGAAATCAGAACATTTTAAAACTATAAAATAGACTACATATATGTAGTCCCAACAGACAGCTCTGTGTAGTGGTGGGTTAATGTTAAAAACTAGTCCACCACAATTCGAACGACCCTAAAACAAAGATCTGACGTCAAAAGTTTTCCCATGAGGAAACAACGTGTTGTTTCCATTGAAGCCCATCAGCATTTTACGTACAACAGCACACAAGACTTCCATTAGCAAAACAACAATAACAACAGCAAACAACAAGTGATTTTACTACGTGTCAACGGATTGTTTTCCTTTCATCAATCGTGCCCCTGGCCGGGGTGGTTGGTTAAGTTAAGTCTTACTTAGCGCCCGGCATGGAAATTGATTGCTACGCTAGAAACATGGCTGACGCGGCCAATCGATAACAATCGGGGCCTTGCTTGGGGTTGGCCAAATTTTTAGGTTTAGGTTAGGTGTGTATCGATTTGCTATGATTTTGCTCGAAATATAAGTTTATGAAAAATATATTTATTAGTCTTGCTGTAGGGATACCTAACTGAATCTTCAAATTTTAAATCATAATATGCACAGCAAACGGGAATCGCTGAAACCGGTTGTTTTTCACCGAATTTTCAACATGTGAAGTACGTTCAAGCGCGGTCCTATGGAGGCAGGAAAAAACCGTTTCAAAATATACGAAAACGCTCGAATTTTCAATAAAATTTAGAAGTTTTCCTGGTCGATAAGTCGAATTTTAAATTTCTTTTTACTCCGTGGGAATGTTGAAATGATGTTAAATTGATTTTTTTGAAAGAAAATAAACCAAAGTGGGTAAAAATGATGCATACAAAACTTGCTTAAAATATTTTAACTGAGAAATCAACTATTTTTCATCAATATGGCTTTTCGAAGAACAAAAGTTCATCGTAATCACAAATTAAAACTTTTGTGATTTTTTCAGCAAAAAAAATCGTTCTAGAAGGTGCATTGAAATTCCTCATTTTGACAGAAAGCATCCTCAAAGCCAAATATTTTTCTTAGTAAAAGACAATTATTCTAACTAATAAATTTCAATTCAGAACATGCATTTCAAGTTTAGAATCACAAAAGTAATTTTAAAATGTCCACAGCACAAAAGCTCATGTCTCACGTGTCATTTCTTCTACCCAAAGTGCTCGAGCAATGATTTTTCCTCCTATCAATACTTTCATTTCTGTCTATCAATTCTACTTTTAATTTCATAATTCGCCGAAATCCCTAACATTAAGTAAGAAAATATAAAATCATATGAAGAATTATTCAAAAAATCTACTCGAAGGAATAAAAAATAACCGAACGAGTATGGCTTTAAAAAACTACTAAAATGTACATTGGGAAAAGCATGCATATTATCCCTTTCATTGAAAGTTGGATTTCGTGCAATGTTTTGCAGTCGCCGTTTTCCGTACAAAGGTTAACTGAAAAAATGCTTGGCGTGTAGAAGTTCGACAGATTTTTTTCAAGGTTTTTAGAAACACAAGGTTCTCCGACTTTCACAATAAGTAGGCGAGCAGTGCGCAGGGCGCTCAATGAGTTTGTTTCCAAACATAAGAAACAGCTGTTCAGTGGTTTGTTGGTAAATAAACTCCATGAGTTCGGCAGTTGCAAAACCAAAATGGACAAAATGGCTGAATCGGGAATTTGACATACGGTAACACCTCCTATATATTCATTTCGGATTTCATACTGATTTGACAGCAGGGATGCCAGGTGGTTTTGTCAAAAATCAGGACACCATGAAGAAAAAAATCAGGATTTTCAGGAGACCACTAAATCTGCTTAAATTGCATGGAAAATGGAAGGCGAAATAAAGGTATTGTAGTTGCCTTAATGTATGCACAGAAGTGAGAAATATATTGCCATGCCCTGGAGTTTATATGAAAAACACCATTCAAATATCATCTGAACCGACGATTATTATCAGTTAATCTATTTTAATTACCGATTTGTTCGATATCCTGATAATTTTACTAAACATTCAATTACAGTTTAGATATTTTTTGAAAATCAGGACAATTTAGTACATTTAAAAAAGACCATCAGGACAATTCAGGACAATTTGAAAAATCAGGAAGGTCTCTCGAAAATCAAGACAAATCCTCATTTATCTGGACACCTGGCACCTCTGTTTGACAGGTCGCACATATGTTCGAGTTCGCACAAGTGTCACAGTCCAATCTAGTGCGCTGTGTATTGTATGTATGTATATCTACCACCCAGCTAGCAAGGCGCAGCCAGTAGCAGCGAGCAACTGTTTCTTAATAACTTGACCAAGATTCAAAAACTTTATGAACCCAAATGCCTTTGAATGGACTATTACAAGGGATTAAATATGCGAGCAGAGGCACTTACAAATCTTTTTTGGGGAAGGATAATAATTTCTCCATCGAAAGAACATTGTGAAATCATATAATTTCTAATTCGAGCCATTAAAAAGAAGAGCGCTCCACTGGGTGTGGAGACGAGCCCGTCCTCAATCCACGATTCCTTATGTATGAGGTAGCCCAATGCTCTCCTCAAAGAACCGCTTCAATTGGATGCCCGGATGGACCCCCTCCCAGAATTTATTTTGATAAATGACAATTATAAATAACATTTAAATGACCAATTACCTGTAAATTAATAATTTTATTACCAAGCATTCGGTATTTTTTATCGAATGCTAGTGATTTTTATCGAATTGGTAAGAAATCTGATGATATGTACCGTAAAATCGGCAATATTTACCGAAAAAATTGTTAAAGTTCTGTTATCGGTAAAACGAATTACCAAACTCGAAGTTTCCTGGTTAGTGTGTACACATGTCTCAGTAATTATTAGAGGTCAAAATCCTTTAGTGTTTATCAAGACCATAAATCTGAGAAATCTGTGTAACTCTTTCACATAAATCACGAATCTTTACATCTTTCCCTATAATGTTCTTCAATCCAAGCTAATCTTCGCAGTCCATCATTCGCTGATAGATACAAAGCAAAACTGGCTTTGAGTAGCCAAATCCTTGAGCTTCGTCGAATGAACGTCATTTCACAACAAAAAGGCACCATTAATCATGTGCGCTTTCCGCCGCCGAAAGTCGAATTGCCTAGTATCGGGTTTTCTCCCGGCTTGGTATTTTCCCAGCAGCAGCAGTTTAAGTCATCGAACTGAAACATCGCCAAAGATCACATCAAGTTGCCGCCAAAAACCCGATCTGCGATATTTTGTTTCCAAGCAGCAGAAGCCTCAAATAATCTAAGCCAGTGCGTCACCCAACCACCCCACTACTGGGATCCGTCGTCGCAAATTTGAGAATTGGAAAGCAGCAGCTGCGCTCACACGGAACCGAATCGATCCGATCCTACGGCCGACCGGTGGAAACAGCTGATATTTTGGAGGTTATTTTTGGGGGGATAGGAAAACTCAAGTGGTGGTCAGTTTTCCTAGAAATAGAAGCCGCGGTTGCTGCTGTCCGTAAAACTAATATATCCCGTCAATTATGATTGACGGTTATCTTCGCTCCGCGACTACACCTTCGCCAAACTAAAGGTTAGTGGTGGACGCTTGTATCCAGAGACGGATTTATCGAGGAGGAATAAAATAGAATAACATGGTTCGGCGGCATCCAGGACAAGCCGTCGAGAGGTGAAATAAGGAATGACTATTAAAAATCACAATTTCAAATAAAATCCTATCATAAAGATTCAAAATATCGGTTCCAAATTTAAGAACCAGATTTTAACCACATTATCGGACATTCGTGAAAAAAAAATCAGAATAAAACTCATAAAGGGTGTAAGAATTAATATTCAGTATTCTGCGCCAGAGTGACAGTTAATAATGCGAGAGTGCAAGTAGGCGTTGTTTTGCAAGAACGTCAAAATTTTCGTTCTATTGATTTTTTTTTTCCAGATGTAAAAGCAGTTTATCGAATATTGAATCCTGCTGATTAAAACCGAGAAGGTGAACATAATTGTGAAGCGCGCTGTAGCAAATGGGAAAACCTCGTGAAAATTTCATACATCGGATAGGTATGAGTAGAGGCAAATCGGCTTCAGAAGTTTCGGTTGCAATAGACCTCGGTTTCAAAACATTATCAGTCCGATTCCTGCCAACTAAAGGCGCACAGATTTTGGATTGTTCCAGTATCTTTTGTGGTATTTACCACATGGTTGGCCTGCGACAACGACTTCTGCCGGGGATAAACAATGGAAGGAGAAGTTCGCTAAAAGAGTTCATCTTGTGATATTCAGCTACGTTGCGGCTAGCATGTGTCTGCTGATTTAAGATGGCTGGAAGAAGTTGTTGGTGTTACAGGAGGCTCGCAATCGACGATGCTCTTCAACATTCTCAATCTGCGCATTGATGGGAGGTGTTGAAACCAAGGATTGGCAATTCTCGTTTTGGCGAGCGCTGGTGGAATTAACAATCGATAGTGTAGACTGTAGCTATGCTAGGAATGGATACCTCATATCAACAAATCTAGATTAAATATTAGTGGATAACTATCCATGGGTAACCTCCTATGTGATGTAGGTAATTTGAAGAAAACGTGAAGCCGACTGTGGTATAAAAAACAGCATCAACTCTCTAATTTCGCATTAATACATTGGAAATCGATGTAGTAATCAATCTTTAGAACTGAGATTTCGATATTTTAAAAAGGGAATCAATGATAGGAAGACTGAAGTATGGATTTAACACTTTATTTCGAGTAAGTTTTTTAAGCGGAAATAAAAAGGGCTGAATGAAAAAGAAGATCCAAAGGCAATAAATTTGAAATCAGAAGAAAAATTAAATAAAATAAAATTTTCATCAAATAAGAATTAAGAAAACAGTAATGTTAAATTTCAATCGAAGCTTTGATTTAATATCCAATTTGAATTCAAAGTTTAAAGGTCTTTGCGTTTAAAACAGGACCACTACAAATACCAATAGTATTTGTAATGTCAATGTTTTTTAAGTTTTATGATTTTTGAAGAAAAAGATGTAACTTTAAGTAGATAGACTGTAATACTGAATCGATCCTTTTTTTAAGTTGAGTCAGTTGTAATATTCAAATACAAAATACTTGATGGATACTTATGCTAAAAAAATTTCTGTGCGTAATAGATTTTGCGAACATTGCAATAAGATTTGAGTCTTTCGAATCCAATTCTAGGCAATGATTATTTCTCTTATTTAGTTTGAAGAAAATTTTAAATTAAAATAAACATATAAAACAACGGAATTATGATTTTAGAGAAGTTTTTTTGGCTACATTAATTCAAACAATTTAATTTGAATTGAGACACATTGCAACGAAACCTTCATTAACACACTAATTACGGTGTGAACAGAGTTTATGAAGTGATTATCATCTAAAGCAGTTGTGAGCAACCTTTGAACCAACGGGCCAATTTGAATTTATAATCTTTCCGGCGGGACGCACTTAAAATATTACTTATTAAACATTTAAAAATCTTCCCGCGGGTAGTGTTGGAAAAATATTCAAATTAAACGTCATTCTTTTATAATAACAAATAAGGCCGGAACAAATTTCAAATCCTTCTTTTGTCACTCGGAGTTGGAACATCGTGAAAAGGGCGGGGGGTTGACGACAATGAAAAATAATGCGAAAAAAATTATAATAAATTGCACGGAAGCTTGTATGCAACAGAATTGCATACTATATCATTGCACAAAAGCTATAATACAAGTTATTTTGTATCGAATAATTCAATCAAATCAAGAATACAAAAGGTGGTATAACTGCCATCTTTTTTAGTCTTGTAATCTTTAAGATATTGGAATTTGTTTTCAAAATTTACATAAATTACTTCATTTCATTATTTATTTGCCCCTTCGGGTTTTTTTTTTGTAAATTTCGAAGGGAGGGGTGACAAATGAAGAAATTGATGTTTGTTCCAGCCTTATTGACAAAAAAAAATGAAAAAGGAAAGATAACAAGAATTCATACATTATTTATCTAAAAAGTTTGAAGGGAAATTCAACACCATTTTTTAAACACAAAACAAACATAGCATCCGAAATTGATCAGGTACATAATTTAGTGTTAGTTAGTCCTTTTTTGAAAATTTTTGAATAATTCAATTTTTTGATAGATTTTAACATTTTTTCAAAAAATTGTTCTTCCAAATAGAAACATCATTTGATTCTTTTTTTTTATCAAAAATGAAAATTTTTCGAGGCCTTTGTATTTAACAAAGGTAACACAATCTTCTGGAGCTTTACCACAGTGATAAGTTACAGTAAAAATACAATTTTTATTTTAAAATAACTCCCTTTCAAGCGTTCGATGTTGAATCTTAATCAAAAATTTATTGGCTTAAATTCCTTTTTTAACGTGTTTTTTTTTTTTTTCTTAAATCTAAATCTTTCTCGAAGACCTACAAACGATGAAAACCCTGCATTTTTTTTTTATTAAAACTCTGTTTGAGATTAGAAGTTGAGAAAAGTTGTCGAAATTGCAGAAGAATCCCGAAAATGACTGATTTTCAAGCAAATATCGAGAAGGTTCCAGTTCTCAATCGTGATTTCTTTGTAATCCCAGGTAAACTTTCCCGCTATTTTCTCTTAAAAAACCATCATCAATAACCTGAGCGGCTGACTAAATAACGATAAGTTACTTTATCGCCTTTGGAAGCATATTGAAAGCTTATCCATATTTTTCCCTCTCTGAATAGTCACCATTTGCTTTCCTTTTATTTTAATCAAAAAGTAATTTTCTAACAAACGATGAAAAAATTGTTTTTTAATTTGAAGTTTCGTATAAGTTTATTGCATTGAGATGAAGGGAAAAATGATTGTTCTATCTTTATGTAGGGAGAAAGGGCGGCGTGTAACTTCAAGTTTATATGCTCCAAAAGTTAGAACGATACACGAACCCGTAGATGAACTAGAAGCATTTTCGTGAGACAAAAAAGTGAAATTTTTGAGTTGAAATATACTTGATCCTTTACTCAATGAGACTTGATCCTTAATTCAGGGTGCTCTGAACCTTTGCAAAAAATCTAGCAAAATCCAAAGATGAAAGGTCCGTGACTATTTTTTACCAAATTAGTTCTCATTTCACAGTGTGTAAGTATCAGACAAAGTGAATTCTAAAAGTTTGTCTACTACTTCATTGCATACTTTAAGGCGCAATTTTCTAGTTTAAGATAAATACAGTATTTTGAGTTCTATTTTACAGATAATTAATGGATAAACATTAGTTATTTGATGTATATTACTAGTCTCGTGATAACCAATAACCATGACCCATTCAAAAGAGAAATAAAAAAATAAGTTTCTGGACTCTAAGGATCAATTGAACTCATAACATACATTTTGAAAAATCTTCTTCTAAAAAAAATTGAAAGTTTACTATTGCTTTGAAAATATGGAATTATGAAGTTCAAATTATACTCTAACATATTGGAATAAATATTTTTACTATAATTTTTTATTTCAAAGTGATAAAAAAAGATCTTCATTCCATAAAATTTTTCAAACAAAGTTCTATGATTCGAATTTTTTTTTTTTTTTTAAGATTTTTTGAGATTACAGCATTGTTGTTTTGTTCTATTTGGCACATTTTTCTAGAACAATTGATATGGGAGAGTGGGGAATCATGGGCCACTTTTTTTCGTTGTTCCATAACTTCTTTATTATAAAAGATAAAATGAAAATAAAAAATGGTATTGTTTTCTACTTTTTCAAAGTATCATATGGTATTTTTTTCTTATTTTTTATAAGTTATTTTCTCCAAATTCTGACTGTTTGAAAAAAAGCAATATTTTTTGGGTTTTGAAAAATGGTGGGGAATCGTGGGCCACCAAACCCAAATTGACCAAATAACATGCAAAGTTTATGAGTTGATCCAAAACTGTGATTTTCTAATTCATTTCGTTATTTTAAATCAATTTCAGATGATGAAATAAAACAGAGAGCTGTGTATGATCGCATAGATTTCAAAACCTGGCTCGCGAACGTTTTGGCAAATGGACAAAATATTTTTCATAACTCTTCATTTGGAATAAGAAAACTTTACAGATAGGAAACACGTATTTAAAGTTTTGAATGTGTATAAAAACATAAAAATGTAGGTGGTTCAAGATGTGTGGCCCATGACTCCCCACAAGCTATGATTGGCAAATTGGTTGCGTTTGTGTGACTTATTGAAGTTCCCTATCGATGAAATTAGCGGGTGTTTTTTAATTATGTAAGTAAATTTTTTTAACTTTTTTTAAGCT
Source organism: Uranotaenia lowii (assembly GCF_029784155.1). Taxonomy (NCBI): domain Eukaryota; kingdom Metazoa; phylum Arthropoda; class Insecta; order Diptera; family Culicidae; genus Uranotaenia; species Uranotaenia lowii. The sequence continues at coordinate 100,794,981 of NC_073693.1, read as the reverse complement.
TGATAAATAAAAGAAGCATATGATGCGTATTTCATTCAACAACATAAAGAAAAATATGCTCACGCAAAGCGACGACGATGACAGTTGGTTTGAGATTTTTATCTCAACACACATCTGAGATATTAAAAGTGGCCCACGTTTCCCCATGGCCCACGATACCCCACTCTCCCCTATTTGTAAGACATTCGAGATATAGAGAAAGAATCAAGTATCCCCAGGGATCAAGTATCCTCACCTCATTCTCCCCTATGGTTTAGGCTTAAACGGTTTTCTTAAAAATGGTTGAAACATTGAATTTAAACAAAAAATAGTGCTGTTCTACCGTAAATCTAGATAACGGGAAAAAATTGAAATTTTTGAATTTCTCCTATCAGAAAAATTCTAAACGAAAAGTGCAATTATCCATGAATAACGTTTTAAACTTAGGATATCCAAACTTAGTCGCTTTTTTCGAGACAGTTCTGACGATTTTTCTTTTAATCATCTAATATTCCACTTAAGCCAACTCGGTGAGTGAATGACGGTTCGAAGATTAACAGTTAAATCAATCTATATTTCTAAACATTTTTTTCTTTGGATGTTGTCTACAAAATTCATAATCAATTAAAATTGCTCTGCCCTCCCGCTGAATCAAGTAAAGATTGTCTCACCTGTGCTGGAACACGAGCGTGAAAACCCTTTCTGAACGTTCTGAAAAAGCGGCGCAGTTGTTAGAATGATTCCTTGCTGCGTCTGAGCTCCAATCTTCTCAACCCTCTTCTCGCGAGTCTTAAAAATGTCACTACTTGTTATTTACTAATGATCGTGCGAAATTCGACTGATCACAAAATTTTCACCGCTAACTTCCTTCATCTCTCGTGGTGGGTTGTTTTCTTAGTTGCTCGATTGCGTAGACGTAAACGTAGATTGGTGACGTCCAATTTTTCGTTTTCCACTAATCGGATTTGACGCTAATTTTCTAATAACTTGTGAGCACGAAACTTTCCCGTGCCGAGATCACACACCGCATCAACAGGACTCAAAACGACTGTTGCTGCTGTTAGGTAATAACGTTCACGATCGCTTCGTTTTGTGCCGAATTGTACTACGCTGCGGCAGATGCCCTCAATCAACACGTTGTTCACACGCAGTTTGACGAGACCTGGTTTGATGGATCACCTACATCCGTACCAGCAGCGTTCTCGCGAAAAGCGGCAAAATTTATTGTGTCCTCGTGCCGTCCGCGATCGTTAAGCGATTTTACACGCCACTAGCCTCCGAGAAAACAAACAATTCATTAACAAAGAGCACCACTGAATTCGTTTCACCACCCAGTGACACGCACCCTACATCCATGCACTCTCAGGGGAAGTCGTTTGTTCCGATTTTCCCGCGATGAACCGTTGAAAATCTAGTTCACTGCCAAATGACGACCGATCCAAACACGTCCGGTTGATGGCGTTCTTTGTTGGCGTTCTTCAATTTCCCCAAACGAAACCAGATTAAAGAAGGAAAAAGTCCACACCAAAACACCAAGTCCCACCGGTTTTCTTCGGCTCACTGAATTTCCGCGGCTTCGTTCGTGAAAACGTGCGCACACTCGGCAGTCCTGTCGCAGACTGATCGTCACGGAAATTCACTTTTCCACAAGTAGTAGCTAGTTAGAAAGTCCCGCGGGAAAATCCCGTTCGAACGTTGAAGCGATCGTTTCGTGAATGAGGAAAAACTCCTGCTGAGCCGCAGTGCAAGCGATCCCTGTTTTGTGCCAGTACATAGTAACACAGAAAAAAACATAAAATAAAAACCAAGCAGGAGAGAAATCCTCTCGCAAGCAATGAATCCAGCATCAGTAGCTTGCCAGTTACGCGTAAAGCCTACCTAGCAGCTACAACAAGAGGATTCGCGTTTGCTTGCTTGCGTGTGCGCGCACAAGTGATCGCGCAAGCTGCGCAGCCGGTGGTGAAACGCGACGGGAGTCTCACAAATGAACCACCACCCGGTCGTTCTTTCGCTTTCGATGCTCACCAGTACCAGTACCAACTTGAGGTTTTCACTCATTTGCATATGGCACTGCTTTCTATACAGCGTACAGTACGCCGATCGCGTATCCAGACAGACGATCATCCTTTGCCCATGTTTCTGCTGGTGGTTTTGCGGTGGTATTGGATTTGTTTTTCCGCTGTTTTTCCTTTTGCATGCATTTCGTACCGAAAACGATCGTTTGTATGTATAGTTTCGTATGATCGTTTCTATGTAGGCCTACGTTTGGCGCATGGTGTTGCTGTTGTTGCGTTCAAGCTCAAGGATGTGTGCTGCTGCTTGATTACCTAGGTATGTACACTAGGGTGGCAATGGATGTATGGAAAAAAAAATCACGATCGAATTTTGAAAACAGACCATATACATTTTGTAGATTTGCCCAAAAAACTGACCTGTTTAAAATTTCAGCTCAGTTGAATGAACTTGATTTAGGGGTACTTCAAAGCGCTCAAAGTTTAGGTTGTTTGACCCTCAAAAATTATCAAAGGGGAAACCAAAGGAAATCGAAAAAATCAAAATTTAAATGTTGATGCCGAATGACTTAAAAGTGCATAGAACATAAAACATTTACCGGCCGTTTTTCGGAAAATCATGTCAAAATAAATATGCCGATCGGATGTTGTAAATATACATAGTTTTATGATTTTTTAAGACTAAAATCGCCAAGAAATATTTTTCCGCATCAAAGAAAATGTTTTAAATTTACAAGGCTGTGCCACAATTTATTAAAAAACTTTCTCTCGCTATATATACCTAGGCACGTTGTGTTTTTAGAAGATGTTTAGAATAAAAAAAACAGAACCGTGACTGCGGGTATTTCCGTGCACCTAAGAGATTTTTGTTTTTTCAAGGCTGTGTAAAAAATTCAAATGAATAATTCAAAAGGTCGCAAACCCACCATTAGTTAGGATTTTTTATGTACTTTAAGGAAATCGTAGTTGATGAAATACACGAAAAAAGTTTGGAAAAATGCATCTGAAAAATGTGTTTCATGCTCATAATTCTGTGCACTCTGAACTTTGTTATTTATCTACAGTTTGTGTTGATTAAATAAATGCGATGACTTTTAAGCTATAATAAACCGACATAAGGATTCAAAACATTATTTTACGCAAGGAGGTGGACCATTTACATCATGGGTGGCCAAACCATGGCGCGCGGGCCACATGTGGCCCGTGACCAATTTTTTGTGGCCCGCGAAGCTTATTTTGGAAAACCCTTGTTCTAAGAACTGAACATTTTTTTATTCTTCATATATCATTTGGAAAAATATATCTGAATCAACACTAGCTAAATTTAAAATAAAGATCTGAACATTTCTTGGAACTGATATAAGGCAAAGGAATAAAAGTATATAAAAACTAATTTCAAAAGAACGCGCTTTTAAATTGTTGTTGTTGGCCATTTTCCATACATTTTTCGAACATTTGAAATTTTCTGACGAACGTAAAGTTATCCAAATATAATTTAAAAAATCTGAAAAAAAAACACCAAGTATAATTTGAAACATTAATAATTATTTGACTCAAAATTGATAATTTTTACACTTATACCCCTTTGAATTTTAGGGACATTTACAAAAAATATACCGTCACGGAAAAAAACGATTACAATTACAATTTTTAAAATATCAAAATTGTATGGCATTTAACACATTATCTGTAAATTCTATCACACATTTTCAATGTTTTCCGATTAAGTTTTGGTTGCTACATATCGTTGGTATGAAGAGCGTTCAAGCGAACTCTAGTTTTAATATTGAGGAGTTTGGATAGCCGCAGAAAGATAGTACATAAGACCCTATCAATATTGTTTAAATTAAAAATAAAATCACCGAATTATATCAACATAAACATTGAAATTATACTTTCACAACAACTTCAACCATTCGTAACTTGAATTCTATTTCAAAACCATCGTTCATCCATAAAAATTTAATAACTTTTGCAAATTATGTAACATATTGAAAGTTGGCTCTGTAATTTTTTCCTATTTTTAATTTTTTGCTCAACTTTCCAGAAAAGGGTATATTGTTGAAATCAAACCGAATCCAAATATATTTTAATTGGGAACGTGCTTTGTATTAGTGTACGTCAATAATGAAAAACTAGATAGATTTTGCAGTTGGATAGTAGAATTAAACTAAAACAGGTTTGGTACTGACCAATCTCTCAGAAGAACGATTTAAAAAAAATTACTTAATGAAAGTGCAATGATAATAAAACAATCAAATTCGTATTCACCCCGTTTGAAGAAATCTTTCCTAATACACTTGTCAAATCGAGATGATAGAAAATTTGAAAATAATTCGATTGAGTTGATGTTACTTTGTGAAATTAATATTTTTGACATAATTATTCTTTTAAATGTTAAAAGCTTGTGACCGTTAATTTTTTTCAACAATTCCATTCTGCAGTTTTTCCTAATTTATCTATCAAATGTTTCTAAGAAGAACGGTTGACTTGAAATCTTTGAAAAAGGGTGGTCATTTTTTTTAATTTGGAGACCAAAAAATTGACTGTTGTCCAATGTTGTCAGGAAATTTGACATTTTCCTTGACAACATACATAATTTGGGAGGGATAATTCAGCGAAATGGAGCGGATAATGGAGCGAAATTTATAAAAATATGCAAGTAACAAAATTCTCATATTTAGATGAATTTTAACTCGATGTGACCTAGGCAAATGTTTTTCCTTAGAGTTTTCAGAAAACTTTTTTTTTTTTTTTTAAATAAATATTCCAGAACAATTTGTTTTTGTGGCCCGCCAGCCAATCTCATTTCTGAAATTTGGCCCGCCTGTAGAAAATGTTGGCCATCCATGATTTACATGGTCCCTCCCTTCCATTAACATAAAAAATCTGTTCTTTAAGGTGAAGTAAAAATTGCCGATAATATGAGCACGTTGTTTTGTACCGTCTCTCAGTATTCTGAGCAGGTAGATTTACTTTAATGAGGCATCATTCAAAAATGATTTAAGGGGTCATTCACAAATTATGTACGCATGGAGGGGAGTTTTCAGTTTTCTTACAGTTCATCCTCCTTCCGTAAACAACGCCTGCTTTGGAGCTCCTAATTCCGTTCACGGGAAAACTAGAAATAAATAAACCAGCGAAGGAAAAATTGGAGCAACAATTATCAATAATGCTTAAAGAAACGTATATTTACCTCCAGGAAAACGATTTTCCACGAAAAACTCTTTTTTCACACAAAAATCGTTAAATCATTGCGGACTCAAGTTTGCATTAACGCTTTGCAACACCAGAAAGTGACGTTTCAACCGAAGAGTGCTGGCGTTTTTATTTTTTCTTGGGCTGTGTAAAGCTGAAATGCTTTAGGTATTTGACAGCGTTGTGCGTAACTTCAATGTCTACACGATTGCATAAAATTATGTTGGATATAAATAATTTTTCGCATAGAAAAAACTTTTTTTCAGGAAAATGCACGGAATTATGTGCTGCACGGAGTTACCCGCAGTCACGGTAACGCTAATTTTTATAGAAATGGAAAATTAAGACTTTTTTGAGTCATTTTCAGGCCAAATTAAAATATTTGATCGGTCAGTCCCCATACGCTTTGTTTTTTTTTTGAAGATTTGTAGTCCATATTTATAAATTTTCATCTGTAAAATTATTCCAATGCAAAAGAACAGCAACATTATTCTTTAAAATTTTTTTTTTCATTTTTATTCAAGTTTTTGTCATCGGAATCATAAAAAATTTCAACGTCTGGTATTTTTGAATTTCTTTTACCAGATTAAATCTAAACAAATCTCAGCAGACCAGTCTTCAATAGAATTTAAAATATAAAATTTAGTTAGAAGTAAAATAATTGCACTGAAATCCGTACATCTTTTTATTTGTCGTATTGTTGGTAATTTTTTTTTTTTTTCAATCATTTCAACTTGATTTTTGTGCTAGAATTGAAATACTGTTGATGTTTTTGAATCAATGATTTACAAAACGAAGAAATACTATTTTTTTCAGGAGAAATTTCAATTTCATCGACGGTTTTAGACCAAATTTTTTGCATTTTAAAATTTACAGTTTTTATAGATTTCTATGGTTAATTTGAACCAATGATTTTCAGACGTTTTTACCACAATTGGTATAAGATTGTAGAAATTATCATTGTTTTACTGCAACATCAATGCTTTATTAATTAATGTTCTAGTACATGGGTGGCCAACATTTTCAACACGCGGGCCAAATTTCAGAAATGAGATTGGCAGGCGGGCCACAAAAACGAATTGTTCTCGAGTATTCAAAAAAATTATAACAGATTTTTGAAAACGCTATGAAAAAAACATTTCCCTAGGTCACATCGAGTATTCATCCTAATAAGTCATTTGTGTAACTTGCATATTTTAACAAATTTTGCTACATTTGAAAAATAGTAGAAATATTATGCAATACGAAATAAATTATCCCTCCCAATTTATGTTTGTTTTCAAGGGATTTGAAACCTATTCATCCCAAAAATGTCAAATCGCGTGACTACAATGGATATCAAGTCAATTTTATGGTCTCCAAATAAAAACAAAATGCCCGCCCACTTTTTTAAAGTTTTCAAGTTCACCGAGAAAAAAATTATAGACAAATTTAGGAAAACTGCAGAATAGAATTGTTGAAAAAAAGAAACGGTAATAAGCTTTTGACATTCAAAAATATAATTATTTCAACGAACTTTAAATATATCATAAAAAATATTGATTTTGCAAAGTATGGACCTTAACATGAACTCAATACAACTCTTTTCACAGGATGAATACGAATTTGATTGTTCATTACACCTTCTTTAAGTAAAAAATTTGCTTAAAAAATACGTTCTTCTGAAAGATTTGTCAGTACCGAAACCGGTTCTAGTTTAATTCTACTACGCAACTGTTAAATCTGTTTAGTTTTTCATTATTGATGTACACAAATACAAGGCACGTTGCCAGTTAAAATATCTGGATTTGGTATTATTTTCAAAAATATACCCTTTTATGGAAAACTGAGCGAAAAATTACAAATTGTAAAAATTTACAGAGCAAACTTTCGATATGTTACATAATTTGCAAAAGTTATTAAATTTTTATGGATGAACGAAGGTTTTGGAATAGTATTCAAGTTACGAATGGTTAAAGCTGTTGTGAAAGTTTAATTTCAATTATCATGTTGATATAGTTCATTTTTTCATGTTTCAAATTATATTTGATGATTTTTTTCAGATTTTTTAAATTATAATCGGATACTTTGACGTACGCTAGAAAATTGCAAATGTTAGAACAATGTTTGGAAAATGACCAAAAACAACAATTCAAAAGCGTGTATTCTCGAAATAAGTGTTTAAACACTTTTATTCCATTAGTTTATATAATTTCAAATAAATTTTTAAATCTTTGTTCTGAATTTAGCTAGTGTTGATTCAGATATATTTATCCAAATGATCTATAAAAAAAATAAGAATAAAAACGTTTAGTTCTTAGAACATGGCTTTTCAAAAATTAGCTTCGCGGGCCACAAAAAGTTAGTCGCGGGCCACATGTGGCCCGCGGGTCATAGTTTGGCCACCCATGTTCTAGTAAATAATAAAGGAGAACTGCAGTGTACAGTAGTATAACTAGAATCAGAATGGAACGAATGATGACTCTAACGCGCTTCAGGCTAGTTTGCTATCAATCTATTGATTTCGGTTATTTAAGATCGACGAAAAGATAGAAATGCATTTTTTTTAAATAATTTCAAATTTATCACAGTTTTAGACTAGATTTAAATATTTCCTAAAAACTTTAAATTTCAATTTAGAACAAAGAATTCGAGAGGTTTTTATAACTATACAGTGGAATGAAAACTGTAGATGCTAAATTATTTAACCTTAACAGTAACGCTAGCTTTTTGAATAAAATTGAATCATCAGAACACAGCAGGGTTACAAAAATTGGGCCTAATAATAAAAATAAAACGTTTAATAAATCATTCCAGGCTTACAATGATCATTGTATAAAATGAATGTAACATGCAAAATTTAAGCAAGATTAAACTGCTGCAGCGACTAGCATTGAGTCTGAAGTGCGAATCGTATTTTGAGTCATCAGATTTAGTACAGTCAACTTATCCACTTTCTTTGCTGCAGAAAGCCGGTTTGCTTTGAACGGCTTCTCGCAGCTAAAAATTATTTGGGTCTTCTTAAGGTTCTGCTTAACTATCGCCGAATGTGTTTCGATTGGGCGAAGTTCTGGTGTTTTGGGAGGATTCTTATACTTGGAAACAACCTGAATGTTGTAAGCGGCATACCACTCCACGGCCTTTTTTCCATAATGTGCAAAAAAAGGGGTTTGCGAAAATATATGACATCCACAGATCTTGAAAAAATGTTTGCATGGTTACATTTTTAGAATGTGCTACAAGTGTCAAAGTTTCTACCACTTTTAACCGGCGTTTTACTCTGTACTCAAACATCCATTTCAATATTTTAGTATTTCAATAATTTTAACCCTAATAAAATCTCACATCTCCCTTTAATCATCGAGTTAGGAATGATCCATAATATAAAAAATAGGATTTCCAAATAATCACATTGACTTTTTTTTTTCTAAATCGACACAATTTGAATTCTATGATCATTGATGTGGCTTAGAATTTAGAACTTATTCCATTTAGCTAATTGTTGCTACTCCGTGGTTGATCGAATCCGTCAATTTTGTTCAGGTAATGGGTTGCCTCGATTTGTCACAGACTTTTGACCCTTCATTATTGCTCAAGTCAAAAACAATCCGAATAAAAAACCACACTGTTCAATGCCCAAAACTTATGCTGTCATTTAAATCTAACTATCATTTAAATCAAATAGACAAGCCTCATCAGATTTAAAAAATAAATTATTCGAATGGTCCGAAAAGTATTTAAATGACAGTTTTTTTTTAATTTACGACACTCTACAGATTTAAATGACAGTCTTTTTTAAACATATAACAACATCCACATGCTAAGCTGGGCTACTGACCGATCAATGCTGGAGGCCATTCCTTGTGGAGGTGTCCTATTGCAGCAGCATTTGTTTGCTCCTCAGTGGCACAGTATAGCATATATTCCACGCTGAGCATCATTCGTTTTTTACGTTATCCAGCATCCTTCTAATTCTAAAATTCCCATGTTCCTTCTTGTCTTCTATCATCATTCCAATTGCACTTGTTGCCGGCCGCTATATGCTACGTCCCGAAACTCGGTAATGATCTGGAACAAAAAGAAGCAAAAAAGAGATGCACTCCTAACATGTCATCGCAATGTTTCGGTTATGATGATCTTCGTCTCGTCATAGTTTGCAGTTTCGCGCATACTGGTGGCATCCCACACGCATGCATTTTTTAGTTTGGTGGATAAAAAGCCGGCATCATGCATAGGCCTATGTAGCTTGCATCTTCTCATAGCCGCAGCACAGCGCTCAGTGGAGATAAATTTCGTTGACACCCGCAGGGTTTTCCTTCACTTCTTTGGTTTGGATCGTCACCTCATCTTTGGGAGGTGTGATGATGAATGGATTTCAGTTAGGGAACCCTTTTGCTCCCCCACCAGTCAGTGGATTTACGTAGAATGACCGGGCCCTTAAGAGGCGAGGGTAGGTGTTTCTAATTTGAAGACATAAATTTTGAAATGTTCCACCTTTCATCAAGGGCCAAAGTGGTTGCTGGAAGGTGATTTTTGTTTTATTTGTCGGAATTTGTCACTCCCAGTCGTTGAACGGGACGACACTTGCCGACTTGTTAGTCATGGTTGGAATAGAGTTTGATTTCCATTTGAATAGTTTTGTATGATTATATTGATAAAATTTACGGGCTTTTCATGTGAATTATTTTTTAGAAAAAATGCTCGGAATAACCAGAAATGTCCAGTTAAAAAAATAAAAAATAAAATTTAATTTTTTTATCTGTTTTACTATTTATGCATAATGCACAATAAACTTTGGCGCCTAATAACAGGTGTTGGATTTTTGTTTTATCACCGCGATTGTTTATACTTAACAATTATCAAAGTTTTCCGGCGAGTTTTAATAATAATCAAACAAAGGTTACCAGTTATCCATACGTTTCGAGCTGCTCTGGCATTCGCTCCTCCTCAGTGGACACTTTTTATTTTTAACTTACAACTGACTGGCCATCGTCTTATTTATTTCGGTATTGTATGACTACTTTTCATGCAATACTTCGTGAGGTACAATTAGTGATGTCAATTGAAATTATTGTTTTTCAATGCAAAAGACCTACCCCTGTATTACCCCTTTTCGCCTAATAAGGCACGAAGTTGCGGTCTTCGTAAAAGCTGTTCAGAGGAAAATATCCTTTTGAGAATTTATAAATTAGCACAAAAAACCTTCGCAGGCATGGTTCCACAGAATTATCAAAAATGATGTTGATTTTTCCGAACAAAATATTCAATTTTTCCACACAAATCTTAAAGTTCAATTTACTTATGTAAATGTTACTCAAAAATTTTGCAAAAAATAATGGACGAGTTTTAAACAAAGACAAAGCTTTTTAAACCCCAGGGTTTGGGAAATTCAAAAATGACCCCGAATCGACTCAGTCTAATGGCCACCGTCTTAACTAATCGTCTGTGTTAATTTCTATATTCTACACGCTCCTTTTTTTAAACTCAAAACTAAGTAGTTTTGGTTCAAAACAGCACTTCAGTGGCAGCCCTCAACTTTGAGTTTGACTGGGCAATCGCAAAACTAAGTTCTGATAGGCATACTCAATACTAAGTTCGGCAGCCGAGCTTAAATTTATGCTTTTTATTCGAAAGTTGTTTATTTTCAGGGAATTAAAGGATGGTTAAATTTTTTGTACCCGCATGATGCTGTTCCGGTACATTGCATTGCAATTACAGAGCGGTGGAAAATTTTGACACTCCCGGCCACAGAAAACTTCCGGATGTTACTTCCCACGGGAAGCAAGTAACATCCGGAAGTTTCCGGACATTCCAAGCCGCTCACCATATGTATGATGACAATGACGGACAGAATTTTACGCTGACACAGTGGGCATTCCATTATGAGGATCCTTCATAGTCTTCCGGTAATCGTTCCGGAACGACAAAACTTTGCGTCACGATCGTTGGTTGCTGTTCCGGTTCGAAGTGAACTCGCTAAGTGTTTTCAGTCCAACAGCTCAAGTCCAAAGAGTTCAATTTTTAGTTCATAAGGTCGAACTCAGCTTTGATCCCTCGCCGAAGGAAAAAAAGGGATCAATTTTGAGTTCGCAGTTCGAACTCCGCTTTGAACCATCGCAAGGAGGTAAAAGGGTACTTAACTTTAAGTTCATAGAATCTAACTATGTTTTGGACCTTAGTCGGACTTAATTTTGAGTTAAAAAAAAAGGAGCGTGTAGAGTCGTAAGCGATTAATTTTAGGCGGCATCCATAAATTACGTAACGCAAAAAATGCACTTTTTTAACCCCCTCCCCCCCGTATGTCACAGATCGTAACGTTTCGACGTACCCCCCTATGAAAATTACGTAACGCTAATAATAACCCCCCCCCCCCCCCCCAGGTTTTCGTTTACTGATTTCTTGAGGTAAAAAAAGATTATAACATAATTTTTTAATGTTCTTCAAAACGGAATAAATATCTATCCAAATCGCTTCTTAGTACTCATTGATGATAACTCTCTGATAAACATATTGATTGTCTTATTGCGAGTTGCTCTGTGCTTGTTAACTGATGATCTACCTTGTTTACTTTATTTTGTTCATACTCCTGCAGAACTTGTTATGCAAAATATACTCCACTTAGTAATATTCGTCGGAATAATCAAAATTGCATTTTTTATACCAATTGAGAAAAATAGTAAAATTTTCGTCTTATGGTTTAATTCAGCTCTTGGGGGTAAATTTACAAATATTAGGTTTTCCGCTAGATATTTCACGTATATTCAATACACGTTTTAATGGTCTATCTCAGAGTCTTTGAAGAGGAAAGGTTTCAAACTAGTTTCAATTATGTTGTAGCTTACAAATTTTAAGCTGATTTTGGTTTGCAGATCATTCTGCAAAAATTGCATGACTTAAAAATAGTAGCGATAAAACTGAAATTTTTAAGGAAAAATCGTTACGTAACGATGAGCGTACCTCCCCCCTCCCCTATGTCACAATTTGTAACACTTGAGCTTACTCCCTCCCCCCCCCTAGGAGCGTTACGTAATTTATGGATGCCCCCTTAGGCAAAGAGATTTCATAAATTCTTGTCAAATATCCAAATTACCACTCACACTGACAAAACATATTTAAACGCAAAATAAAACAAACTGTCCAAAACCAAAACAGTTAAGACGATTACCAGTCAATTGTAGGTTAAAAATTAAAATTTACATTTTAAATGTAATGTTGAAATGGCTAAAATCAAGCTCTTAATGCTGCATTGTGTAGCCGAAAATTCATAGATAAAATTAGTTGGAAACTGTAAGCCTCTCACAGGCTTTAAAAATAATGTATGACGATATCAATGTTGCAGTGAAAAAAATTATAATACTTACATCAATTCAAAAGGGAACCACTGCACTCTATGGGCAATTATGGGGTAATAATGGTAATGATCAAAGTCTCACAACTCCTTCACAATTTGCTATTTACAATTTACAACAATTCGACCATTTTCTCTCTCTTTCTGAGCACTGGTTTCTCTCATTTAACTCAAATTTTCTCATTTTTTCGCACTGACCACAATTTTAATCATTAGCTGCACAATTTGAGTGACCATTTAAGTAACTCTGCTCTTTATCTCAGTCCCCCGGACAATTCAGCAACGGAATGCGACTACCACATTTCGTTGAGCGAAGAATGGACAATGCAGTGGTGCCGTTTGAATTGAAGTCTTTATTATTATTTGTTTTTTTCCATCCTCAACACTGCGATCGTAATAATTTATTTTTAAAGCCTTTTACAGGCTTACCATTTTCGTCGAATTTGTCTTTGAATTCCCTTAGAAACGTTGAATTTTTTTTTTTCTACAGCCCATGTCAAATCCTAGAGGCCCCGAAATTTAAACAGCTGTTTTCAGGCCTAAAAGGCACCCAAAATCGTTATACTTTTTTCGTCCGATTTTTACCTGTCTTATACACAAACTGTTCACTTTGAAAGGATGTTTTAAAATATATGTGGTTCCTAAGGATTCATTCTTCTACTAAATCAGAAACAGAAGACTACAGCGGAAATGAAATTACCGAAAATATTTACCAACGGTTACCATGACATCGAGCATGTTGTTTGGTCGTGTGAGGTCCATCTTGTCGCCAGAACGAATTTAATAGACTCCCTTAGGGCCCGAGGAAAACCACCTAATGTTCCAGTTAGAGATGTACTAGCTGTGCTAGATTTGGACTACATGTTCGAAATCTACCTTTTTCTAAAAGCTATCGATCTTCGTCTATAATTTCTATTTTATTTTCATATTTCCCTTTCTATCTTCCTTTCTCCTCTCACAAAGTGTTAAGTTAAGAAAACAATTGTAAACAACAAAATCGATTTTGGCTCCTTAAAGCCTAAAGGTATGAGCCGTTTCAAATAAAGAATTGTTAAAAAAAAAATATATATATTTACCAACGGCATTTCTAACCAATAAATTCTGGAAAAAGTAATACATTTAGGTTTTCACTTGTATAAATTGTAATTGAAATAGAACTCAAATAACTTCTTTTCATAACATATAAAATGAGTTCCGAGAAGATGTGTTTTTTAATAACCATGCGCGGTCCTATGGGAAGGGGGCTTATCGGGGTGATCGCCTCCCCTCCCTAGCTTAAAAAAATCCGGGATATTTGAAAAAAAATCCTGGCAAAAACCGGGCAGTTGATTCCAAAATGTTTAACCCAAAAACCTGAAGTTTTGGGCAAAATCGGGGAAAATAGAAGAAGAAACCCACTTGATATTTTTTTTTTATCAAAATACATAACTTTTAATTGTATTTTAGGCTTCCATAAAAGGTTTATTTAGATAAATAGTCTGGAAATTTTCATTTCTAGTCCCAAAAAAACAATAGTTACTCGATTTCAGTTTTTGAAATGAAATCTAGGAATTTTTCAACAAAATCCAGCCCAATGGAAATTTGCACACGGGAGTTTTTAGGCATTGGTAATCGATTTCAGGTATCAAATTTTGTACAAGGAGCCGAAAAAAAAAGTTGTCCATAGTATATGTTTGCGGTGTGACAATGCATAGAATCGATGTGCAAATTTGTGAACAATTATTTATTGGGAGTTTTGGGTACTCAATTTCGGATACTTATGCAAGTAGGGTCATTCTCCAACCAGCCCCCGTTTTCGCGATATTTTTGTGATAAAGAAATTGGTAAATATGCGAACGGAAGAACGGGGTTTAGAAAGAAACAATTATGTATTTCGTTTATGGGGGTGGGTTTGTAATATCGAGTTTTTATTTTGTTTGAAAAACATCATCTTATTTTATCACAATTTTATATATTACTAGCTGATCCCATACGAACTCCGTTTCGCACTCAACTTGGAATATGTCATGCGCAGTTTGTATGAAAGTCAGTTGCAAAAATATAGGACGATCACTTTTTATGTCGTGTGCAACTAAATTTGAAAACAGGAATCAATTGACAGCGCCAAAAACTTCCGTGTTTGAATTTTCGTTTCGATTTGATACAAACTCACTTAGTTATTGCAAAAACAGATTTAACAGTTAATATTGATGACCTCCTTTTTTATGGTTCGATACAAATATTGAAATCAGAAATTAATGGAACGTCTCAACCCTTGTGTATAAATTTTGACATGATCGTTGCATAACAACGCAATTATTGCCAAAAGATTAAATCCCTTTCAGTGGCCTCTTTTACAATCTCTGATATCTGAAATCAATTGTCCTTCCCTCAAAACTCCCATGTGAAAATTTTCTAACCAATCCATTGGTTAATAACGTAAATATCATAAAAAATACGAAATTAATTATTATAGACGACCCCTTTCGTCGAACCCTGGCAAAAAATTTGATACCTGAAATCGATTGCCCGTCCCTCAAAACTCTCGTGTATAAATTTTCACCTGAATTCGATGTATAATAACGTCAATATTGCAAAAACAGTGAACAGTCGTCCATATTGACCCCTTTTGCCAGCACTTTACACTGTATTTGATACCCAAAATCGATTGCCTGTCACTCAAAACTATCGTGAACCAATTTTCATCTCAGTCCAATGTATAATAACGCAAATATAGCAAAAAAAACATTTAACAGTTGATATGGACGACCCCTTTGGCCTACCCCTGTTCCTGAAATTGATACCTGGAATCGATTGCTCGTCCTTCAAATCATTCATATGCAAACTTTCATCAAATTGGGATGAAAAATAACGCCATTATTGAAGGAATTCTAAATTGTTGATATGGACGACCCCTTTTGCCGACCCCTGTCTCTGAATTTTATACCAGAAATCGATTACTCGTACCTCCAAACAGTCATGTGCAAATTTTCATCAAAATCCGATGTATAATGAAGCTAATATCGCAAAAATATTAAATAGTTGGTATGGACGACCCCTTTGGCTGACCCCTTACACAAAATTTTACACATGAAATCAATTGCTCGTCTTTCAAAACATTCAAGTGCAAATTTTCAACATGATCCGACGAAAATTAACGTCAATATCGCGAAAACAATATTTGACTTGTATGGACGACCCCCTTCAGAAGGGGTCATTCGAAAATCTGAAAACATGTTTCATCATTCCTGGTCCTAATGAGCATCCATGCCAAATTTCAGACCTCTAGCTCTTAAGACGGCTGAGTCTATAGAGGACAAACAAACAAACAAACAAACATACAGAAATTGCTTTTTATGTATATAGATGAAGAGATTGTAATCATCGTAATGTATGTTTGTTATTTAATTTATCGGGCTTATCAGTGAAAAGTGATGTCTTTTTTAGTAGGGACATCTCAAGATTATGAAACTTTTTTTTTATAGATGGCTAGAAAGTTAGAAGAAAAGGTAGACGGTGAAAATGAGCGGGTAGAATTTATTTAGAAGCATTATCATCACATACAAATTCAAATTTTTGTTCCTCACGGGCCAACTACTATGAAGTGGTAGATACAGACAGAGTTGCATCCAAAGTTCTTCGAAATAACAGGTTACCTCATTCGCCATATTGGTTGACAGATTTCCAGAATGATGACGTAGTTGTTAAAAAAATTAGCGGGCATTGTACTGCATTCCTCAGTTTTTCCATAATTTTTTTTTATGCAAGTAACTTGTACGTCACTGTCCTCAAATGTATAAATTCGACTTCCCAGATTTATAAGCTTCTTTAAAAAAAAACGGTTTGGTTTGCGGTTCTGCCAAAAATCCAAATTCACCGCGTAAATATCTAAGTGAAAATTGTTATTACTGGAAACTAATTCAGAGCATTTTGTAAGTTTTAAAACATAGGCACCAAGAATGTGCGAAAGAGCGTTAATAAGAAGTTAGTTTTTAAACTACCAGATATACAAATTACGAAAATTGTTTTTCTACAAACATGTGAGTTGGATAAAAAGACATAAGAATAAGCATATTGAGCAAATTTGTTAAAAGTTTACACTAAAGCTTGTTTTATCTGAAACTGGAACCGAATCAATTGCCTGTATTTTAGTTGTTTATTATTGAATTCAAGATCTTTACTTATACAAATGTAGTATGTTCTTCATACTTTTAGAAAAAAAAGGATAAAATTATTCGTCATACTTTCGAAGGAATTCTCGAATTTTTCCCGTAACTCGGCTCTTTAGGCGGCGCACACCTTCTTTGTCTATCGTTTTAGCTATCTTATTCCACCAGGTCTTCTTCTGATTGATGTCTTTGACAACCTTTCCCTTTGCCTTGCCTCTTGAGTCTCCTCTTCATGATTTCCCGGTATTTCTTAATGAGGCGGAACTGGGAACAGTTGGGTGGGTTTAGGTTTTTAGGCTATTCCGTTTTATGGTCCGATTTGGCTGTTTGCTCGCTTGATACGACTTGATTCTCCTCACGGTACTATGGGCACCGAATTTTCTGGTGCGACGGATTGGAATGCCTCTTAATCGCCTTCAAAATCTTACCACGCAGTTTCCGGTCGAAAGTTCCACTACGACGATTGGCTTGAGGCTTCCGAATCATCGTCAATGTTTCCTTATACCGTTTGATAACGCACCATACGGTATTTGTGAGCAATTTCAGCTGTTTAGCTAGCCTAGATGCAGACCACAATGAATTTTCAAATAACTGTGCACAATTTTTTCAGCGGAAGTCGTGCCAACTATTGACTCTACAAGCAACTGCGGTCGAGAAGACTTAGCCCTTGCACGAAGTGTAACCTGTATATGACGCTCATTAGACCGATTTTTCTCTACGGACACGAGACGTGGACATTGCTCGAAGAGGACCTTCGCACACTCGGAGCATTCGAGCGACGAGTGTTAAGAACCATCTTTGGCGGCGTGCAGGAGAAAGGAGAGTGGAGGCGAAGGATGAACCACGAGCTCGCGCTACTCTACGACGAACTCAGTATCCAGAAGGTGGTGATGGCTGGACGGATGTGCTGGGCAGGACATGTTGCGAGAATGCCGGATGACTGTCCTGCAAAACAGGTGTTCGCTACGAATCCGGTAGGAACAAGACTAGCAGGAGCGCAACGAGCAAGGTGGTTAGACCAAGTGGAGTGTGATCTAGCGAAAGTGGAATGTCCGAAAAATTGGAAAACGATTGTCATGGACCGAGTGAATTGGAAGAATATTGTTCATCAGGTTATGTCTTGAGACGGAAAACCATGTTAATAATTGAAAAATGACACCTGGTACAAGTTGCAATTTATTGGCAAACGAAAAAATAATTTTAAATGACAATTTTATCATTTATTTGCCAAAAAAAAAAGTTCACTTATAAGTTATAGATGAGGTGCGATTTTCAAGTAACCGAAAAGCACATGCAAATTCAAAAAGTAACTCTCAAAGTTCACATATGGCTGAGTAATGCGTACCGAAGGAATTTGAAAACATTTCCCGTCTAAGAATTGATTCTTGCTACTCTCATAATTGCTTGACTCCATTCTGTTCAAAATTCTAATGAAGTAAACAGTTAAATTAATACAATGACGTATCTGAGTTATAAAGACATTACAACTATTTTTTTTAGTTTGACTCATATTTTATTGTACATATTTATAAATCAGCCCTCAAGTGCACTCCCAAAAAACCACTGACTAATTATTCCAATGAATAACACCACCGACTATCGAAACTAGAAACGGCGCCCTCGCCCAGAAAAACACATTTCTTAGTCAGTGGTCATTTTGAGTGAATTTCCGATGCTGTCGCCGCGCCGCCCCATTTCACCATTCGGAGAAAAACCAAAAACGGAAAAACCACTTTGCAATAATGTGCGCATCAAATCGGTTACAGTCTTACTAATTTCGAAGATCACAACCGCGGAACAATTCTAGTTAGGTGGTTTCGTACGAGTAAACTCAGTCACTACAGCAGACGTCCATCGCTCGCGGCGTCCATTCACGGCTTATAAATAACATTGGACCTGGGATGTGCCATTAAGATCACCATTATTTCGGGCGAATTAATTGTGTTGATATTTAAAACCACTTTTTTCCCTTCCATGATGTAGGAAGGCACTCATCGCGCTTGATGGATTGAGCCGATTTTCCACGATTTTTTCTCGATCTGCAATTTTTTTTCTTTTTCTTAATATATGTCAACGGGCCAGTTTTTGCCACCTTGCCGCTTCACGGTGGCATGACACGCGGAAACACAAACTATTGATACAAAATGCCGTAAGATGGTGTAAAAATAACCACCCCTTCTCGGAGGTAGGTAGGTGGCCCAATGATGCTGATGGCAGCTCATAAAATGCTGACATTTGTCTATAAGTGATGCTGATGGCCGGGCGAAATTTTGGCAAACATCGATGGGAACACCTGTTATAACTTTTTGCTTATAAACCTATTCCTATAACGCGCGAAAACTATATGGCAGTAAACATTTCACCCGAATTTTATGGCCATATTGCACACCCCACATTCTAATTTAAGTAGTTTTTGATTGGTCCGGTAGGAGGTTCGGGATGATTTATGAGCTCGGTACTGGGCGGTCGTAAAAATGCTCGATTGCACGTCAATAGAGAGTGGCTTACCGAGGAGGATCATCAGGATCGTTGATGTTGAGGAAAATTTTAATTCCGTTCGGCGATCAACTATTCCTGATCTAGACATTTGCTTTTTTCCTTACAGTTCAGCCAATAAAGATCGAATTCCACAAAACGAATCAAAATTTTCCGCGTCTTAGAATAATGGTCTTATTAATTTTTTTAATATTTATTCCATCAAACAAAATTTTCTTGACGAACCTTTCAAGAATGTTATCTTATGTTTTATTTAGAAAAAAGAGTCTTTGAATTATCCTCAGCGGACATTCTGAATACAAAATGTACACATTTTTTCAATTTTTTTTAGAAACTCCAAATTCAGAGTTAAGCTTAGCTCTCAGCTTGATCGGCGCAGACGACGAGGCACGACGGTTGCATTTGGTCGCAGCTCATTAAAATCTAAAACATCCCCCGAAATTTCCCGACTAAAGCCGAGCCGACATGTACATTAAAATCGTCATCTGTTCGGCACGCGACAAAAATCTCACTTCCCAAATGTCGCCGCGACCGCAAGAGCGGAAAACATCGTGGGTTCCGTTGCCCGCGATGTGTCTGGAATAGCGGAAACATCCGATTGTCATTGTGATTTTAGGTATGATTTCTGAAGAAGTCGTTATACCTTTGAACGCTTAAAGGCATTAACATCTTTTCCACAAATTCACAAAAAATGGTGGAAATATAAATAAATAAAAAAAAGGCTTAGTTTATTGAGAAATGGGACTGTTAAGAAGAAAATAAGCTCTTATGATCGTTAAATCAGCTTGATCTATAATGTACGAACTGCAACATAATTTACACATTTTTATTAAATACTAGCTGACCCGGCAAACTTCGTTAAGCCTTTGAATTTCGCAAAAATAATGAACATGTAAATAAGCAGAAAATAGGTAAGTAATTATTTACGCTCATGAAACTGGATTGTTACCTTCAAACGGAGTGAATCGACACAGTTTTTTGAATATTTTCGTAATACTTCTGTCATATTATGGTAGTGCCTACCTCCAGGGGCAAAAATTTTCGAAGAAGATTGACTTTCAACAAAACTGGAAAGCGAATATCTTCATTTACAGAGGATCCTTGACATCGATAGTTTCAATTTCTATTAACCAGAAGATAAGTGCCAAAAATGTTTTGTTGAAATGTGTCGTCATTTTAAGCAGTTTTGATCAACTGTCTTTCCTTTTTCGCCAAAACCATGTTTGAAATTTTCTTTATCGTATAGGTACCAAATTTGTAGAAATGGCGCAACACTTTTCATGGTATGAAATTTCGCGATTTTTTTTATGCTGCAAATATATAAATATCAACAAATTTCCATATACCATTCTGTTTTTCGTTATCTATCATGCATTTGATATGTTCTCTGTATTAGATAATCTCCTCTTAATTTTTAAAATCATCTTTTTCATATCGACTTTAACTTTATCATATTTATCGAGAAATGGATGCTTAAGCACTGAACAAAGAAAATTAGAACATTCAATATATGTGTATGTACATGGAATTTTTATTCACAGCAATTTCAAATCAAACGGTTATGAAATCTTTTTTTACTTTGAGATCTTGAATTCAAAATCAGAAATTAAATTCAAAAAAGTCTTTGCAAATCTAATTCAGTTTTCATTATCTCTGTTTTGGATCTTGAATCATATTTTCGTCGAGACTTAAATTTTTATTTTCCAAGCTTCTTGTATTTGAAGATGTTATTGAACCAATTATCTGTTCCTGATTTCTGATACTGAGTGTTGGATCAAATTATGAACTTTATTTTTACAAAGTCAACCCTATTTATATCATTAATTTTGTTCAGTTTTTTAGCACCTTAGTATGAAAGGAAGAAGTGGATAGTATCTGACATTTCCTTGGTTCTCTGATGAAATTCACATAGAATTACAAAGTTACTAATTTTATCATTCTATTCTCTAACTAACTCATTACATTCTTGACGTTTACAAAAACCAAGTAAATCAATTTATGGTCGTCTTATTCTAATAATTAAAAATAAGTCTTTCTCTTGATGTTATACCATAAATATTTCATTGTTATCTGTTCAGTTGTTTTGGATATGTCAAAACTTCCACAGTCATACGTAGAATATTATTTTTCTTAAATAATATGACAGTCTTTCATTAACCGGAAAATAAACAAAACAAAATAACGGAGTAAATAAAAGAGATCAGAATTTTTCCCGAGCGTATCCTGGTCAGGCAAATTAATTTGATTTAAAAACCTAACAATATCTGGGCATTTGATTTCAAAATTTGGTAATCCAAAATTCGGACAATACCAAACAAATTTGGGCTAAATTCAGAAACTACTAAAAAAAAAATTAAAACGAAAAGCACTTCAATAATTTTTTTTCTTCGAAACACATCAGAGATTTTGAATCGTATTTTAAGCATCCAGAAACCGTGCATGATTATTATGTTAAAAGTTGCTCGAAAAATTCCTTTTTATTTTCTTTATTTGGCAAATGAAATGACTAAATCCGGAAAATTCGGGTTTTTTTTTATCAAAATCCGGACAACCGGGCTGGACGACTTAACCGGGCCCTTTAAATTTGGTTTTATCAATTACCCGGTCAAGTCCGAGTAAAACCGGGCAATCCGGCTAGCTTTGGATAAATCAGCTTTAAAAATGTTAAAGTTGCCTTGATGCTGAAGCAAAAATGACAATTTTCGAAAATAGGTATACTCCATGCCGGCTTATTGCCTTCTTTTTTTCACCCCATACGGAAGGTGAAGAACAATTACATCCAAGTATCCATTTTACTGGTGCCACGTGAAAAGTACAGTTGCAACGAAAATGGGCGCCAAAACTGCCTATAGAGAGATGGATGAACATCAGTAAGCCTTGATTGCTTTTGGCGCCTTCCTACTCTGGGTGATTCGAATGAAAAAAATGGAAATTGGGTGCCATGACTTTTATTTGATACGAATAAAAACTAAAAATTAATTTTCAAATTCCACAAAAACATTTTCGAAATTATCTCTCCGTTGTGTTATTCTTCGCGTGAAGACGAACACAACAAAAAAAAATCTCATGCAAATCGGATGATCCAGTGAAGAGTTTTGCGTGTTCGTACATTTCTGTATGGGCTGTCTCTCTCCCTGTTTTATATATATATATATATATATATATATATATATATATATATATATATATATATATATATATATATATATATATATATATATATATATATATATATATATATATATATATTAATATATATATATATATATATACTATATATATATATATATATATATATATATATATATATATATCATATATATATATAATATATATATATATATATATATATATATAATAGTATATATATATATATATATATATATATATATATATATATATTATATATATATAATATATATATATATATATATATATAATATATATATATATATATATATATATATATATATATATATATTAT